>NC_092872.1:102973574-103273574 GCF_028372415.1 Notamacropus eugenii | reverse complement strand
TATCCAGACACGTTGTGCACATTCCCCAGAGCCATATTTCTGGTCTACCTTTATTCCTTGGAGCAATGAAATCATGTTTCCCAGGACAATGATAAATTCCAAGCCCCAGAGAAAAAGCAACATTGCTATTTCTCCTGGGAATTTGTCTTAGCAAAACAAAGACTGTTGTCTGGATAATTCCCCACAGCCTATACTACATCTAAGATTTTATTTGTCAAGACACCATATGATTGACCCAATTCCAAAGGAAACATCAATGGTATAGAAGTTACTCATAACACTGCTGCTGACAGCAACCTGGATTATACTAGATCTGTTGAGTGTTTCATTTACAACTAATTTTAAACTAAAAAGAGGATCCTAAAAGTAAACAGCTAAATCTCAACCTGTGAAACAAAGCAAAAGACCATCAAAAAATGACTTCTCTTCCATGAAGTGAATCACTGGATTGGCTAGCTGCTTTTCCCCTAGCATCAAGAAAAAGAGAAGTCACTCTCTAAGTGAAAAGCCACACATCTTTCCAAATTTTATTTAGTTCCTGGATTCTCTTGCACTATATAAATTAATTGAAAAGTTGTGTTTTTTTCAAATTACAAAGACCATTTGGCCTTGGCCGTCTTCATAAGGCCAGCTCAATCATGCCTGCTTTATTCTTTCTTGTACAATAAATAATCCTTGGGTTGGAGATCTGTCATCCAAAAAACACTAGATCTTCATTTTAGGCAAAAGAAATCTCTTGAGAAGTTTAGCAATCTGAATTATAGGCTCATTTTTAAATTTCAGTTCACTACCTTATCTACTCACTTGACTGCTTTTTTATAGCATCATGAGAGATGGTGTAAGAAGGGTCTTTAAAATAGCATCTAGTCTAGACCCCTTTCCTACAGTGATCTTATAGTGAGTTAAATGTCTAGAGAATCTGGATTAATTGGATGCCTACTTTCTTATTACTTAGAGTACAGAGTTCTATGTGGGGGAGAGAGTAGGGAGACAGAGAGATGGAGAAAGAGAGAGAGAAAGCAGTACAAAATGTGTATATACTGGGGGCTAGGGAAGAGAAGGTACCTCTTTCCCTGCTCTGGGGTTGACTGCACTGGCATTTACATGAGAATAGTGATTTAGAAAGTAAGAAAACCTTTCATATGTGGGGAGTTTTTGTAGTAAGCAGAGACCAGCCCAAATGTAATAAGAAAAAAAATCTATAGATAAGTATTTAGGGAGTGAACAGTAGAAACTAAGAGGCATAGGAGTAATGACAGCTAAAACTCATTCCCTTGTGACATCATTGTGGTATTGGGGTGAGTAGGACAAAGTCTGGGGCTCCTGGCCTCCTGCCCTCCTGCCCTGAGATGCTGTGGAAGCAAGTGACGAGAAGAATTGTGGTCAGCTCTAATCTCAACACCTACCTCACAGCCTCATCTAAATGTAAATTGTTGGATTTTCATCATCTTCATTATCATCTTAATTTTACTAACTGCACTTGCTTCTAGTTTTCCATCCAGATAGAAGGGAGAGCTTGGCAATTCTACAGTTACTTACTTACTCCCTTCCTTGATTTCTGTCAAAATGTGTTCACCAGGCTAACCCCTTGTGCCTCCAGGATGTCACTTTAACTGCCTATGAATTAAATAAATTATAACTGTACCTGAAACCTCTCCGTTACAGGTATCCTCAGATCTGATAACTGACTTGTAGTACGATGCACATAATTTGTACCACACCTGACTCTCCACTGCCCCCTAGTGGCCAATTATACCACAACCCTGCCTGATCAGCAGGTTAAAATTTTGGTCTATTAGCAACATATGTGTTGACTAAAATAACGACGATAACTCCTTGAGGTCATGGAGTGTTTTTGCTTTTCCTTTGTGTCCCAAAATCAGTTGCTTTTCAGTTGTGTCTAACTTTTTGTCACCCATCTGGGATTTCTTAGCAAAGACACTAGAATGGTTTGCCATTTACTTCTCCAGCTCATTTTCCAGATGAGGAAACTGAGGCAAACAGGGTAAATATAGGGTAAATATCGAGATCATATAACTAGTAAATATCTGAGGCTAGATTTGAACTCAGGATCAGTCTTCCTGACTCCAGGCCCTGCACCATCTAGTGAGTAGCCAAAGCAAAGTTGGACTTCTGTAATCAGGTAAGTAGACAAGAATTCAAGTAGTAAAGGTCAGGAAGAGGTAGGCAAGCTGGAATAAGGGTATGCAGCAGGTCAAATACTACCTAATGAATAAAAACAAGGTGAGGGGGGCAGAGTAGCAGACTTCAAAATAAGATAAGTGGCAAGAAGACCAAATTTACAATAAAAAATCTAAAGGGTAGGAGCACCGGTGGACAGAACAATGCTAGTGGTCAAAGTCTAAAGTAAGAGTCAAAATTCTGAAGGACTCATGAAAAAGGTTATCTGCCTGTTGAAAAAGAACCGATAGAGTCTGAACGTAGATTGAATCCTACTTTTCTATCATTTTTATTATTCTTTATAATTATAATTATAAATTATTATAATAAAATAATAATTTTATTATTCTTTTTTATTATTCTTATAAGAATAATAATTCTTATTATTCTTTTTTGGTGGGTAGTGTATTTTGTTTGTTTCTTTTTTGCAATGGCTAATATGAAAGTATGTTTTGCATGATTGCACATGTATAATGTAAATCAAATTGCTTTCCTTCTCAAGGAGAAGGGAGAATTTGGAACTCAAATTTTTCAAAAATGAATGTTAATAATTTTTGTTTACATGCAATTGAGAAAAATAAAATAAAAATTAAATGTAAATTTTAAAATTTCAAATGCAATAGTCAACATATATGTTAACAGAAGACATATATGTATGTATCTCAACATATATATGAAGGCACAAACAAGACAGACTGTGGTAACTGAGGTAGCTTCCTTTCTTGGACTATAGATCTAGATTTCTGTCAGTTATACATCTGACTTCAATCCCAGTAGAGCTAACCTGAGTCCTAAAGGCAGAAACAAATAATAGAATACATATGAATGTGGTAAAGGGCTGTTTTCAGTTTTCTGTACTCTACTAATATCTAGAATGCCTTAAGGTACTAGTTTATTTGATAGCTACATTAGGAACTTAGCAAGAAGGTTACCAACAAATGAATATGATAGTAAATGTGAGAGCCTTCTGGTTGACCTCCTTGCCGCAAGTCTCTCCCAACTCTAGACTATCCTCCACTCAGCTGCCAAAATGATTTTCCCAAAGTGTAGGACTGACCATGTCATGCCCCTACTCAATAAACTCCAGGGGTTTCTTATCATCTCCAGGCCAAAATATAAAAATCCTCCAGCATGCAAACCATTTCACAACGTGGTCCCCACCTTTCCAGTCTTTCCCCTTTACTCTGCTTCACATATATACAGCAATACAGAGAACTGAAGCCTTCTTGCTATTCCAAGAACATGATACCATCTCCCAACTCTTCACTCTATGGCTTGTACTAGTTGTCCTATCAGTCTTGGAATGCTGTCCCTCATTCCCACCTCTTGACTTTCCTGAATTCTGTCAACAGAGCTCAAATCCAACCTCCTACCAGTTTTCCCTACTTGTTAGTGTTTCCCTTTAGAGAATACCTTCCATTTACACTATACGTTTCTTGTATGCACATAGGTACTTGCATGTTGTCTTCCCGGTTAGAATTCAGGTTCAGTAAGAGCAAAGATTGCTTTTTCCTTGCTCTGTATACCTGGCACACAGTAAGTATTTAACAAAAGCTTGTTGACTGTATGATTGATAACAACATAATCCTCTATTCTAGACTTCTTAAACTTTTCCATTCAAGACCCATTTTTGCATTTCAGCAGCATTCATTGGTGTTGTGTAGCCTGAGGGTATGCACAGTGCAAAGTGCTAATGCTGTATATATGTTCAGAACTAAGGCTGCTGTGAAGTTGCATGATGCAACACAGATAAGCGCTGTCAGAAACACATCAGATTCATTATGTATTTGATTTTTAATTAGTTTTTGGTCATTGTGAGTTCAGAAATCTTTTACTATTGCCAAATTTTTCAGGACCCCACATAGGGTCACAACCTACAGTTAAAGAAGCGTTGCAAGATATCCCTCAATTTGTATATATATCAAGTGCTAGGTCACTGATATTTGTATCCAAGCTTCAAGTCAACTTTTCTCTGCCTACCAGCATAGTGAAGGTCAAGCTTTCCTATTTTGTCAACATGCTTTTTCCTAGGGCTAGGGCTAGGACTCATTATAGGTTGAGACTGAATCAATTTCACGAAACAATGTTGAAGTAAAGTTCTCATGCAATTTGGGGCCAGAAGCATTGTGCTATAAGCCACAGTTGGTAACTAACCTATAGAATGGTGAACTGAAAAGGCCAGGAGAAGAGCAGGCTGCTGGGAGTTAAAGCAATGGAAAAAGAGGTGAGCAAAAAGACATGTTCCAAGGTGAGTGAGATGAAAAGTCTTGGATACCAAGACAAACCACTGAAGTATAAGCTAGAATCAGATGTTGCTCAATTGACTATGTTCAATTTTCTTTGGACATGCTAATGTTTTGGGGTTTGGTTTTTTTGCTCCTTGATGAGTGAAACTGGCACTGACCACTAGTTCCCATGCTTGCCAGAATGTGGCAAGGTCTCCACAACACAGATCTTCTCCTTTATTTCCTGGATGGTAGTTCTTCTGATTTTTGAACACTTAACATCTATACGTCACTGTATAAGTGTACAGCATCTACAATGATCTTTTGTACATCTTGCTTATATAGAAAAACAATGTTTGTGAGGCTAAGGTGGTGTGGTTGTTGTTGTGTTTGTCCTTCATTCTTGAAGAGGACCATGACATCAAGATGATGACATGACTTACAGTTGACTTTGATTTGAGTGAGGGAGGGCTGTGCAAGGTCACCAACCTCAGTTTCTCCTCCTGAGCCATCTGGGTCCAGTGGCCAGATATTCATCAGGAGGACTGGAGATGGTCCAGGATGCAATGGGAGACCCTGGCCCTTTCAGGCTAAAGTCTTATCACATTTTCACTTTGAGTGAGATACACCCAGTCAATGAATAGGCTTCTTTAAGTTACTCAAGGGATAGCCCCTTTAATCAAAAAAAAAAAAATTGAAATGGAAGGGGAAGACCCTCAGGGTTCCTGGGTAAAAGAGAAACAATTACTATTAGTAGCTATGGAAGACAAAGAACATTGCTATACAATCCAATCGTAGGAAAGAATGGAGAACCAAAAATATCCACGTATTTTGATAGTTTGAAAAATGCACATGATAGGGGTGACTTTGTGGGGTTTTTTGGTCTGGCTGGAGAACACTATAGAGGTCATTTGTTCTCTCTCCCCTTCCCTACTCTCTACAATTCTTATTCTTTCTGAGTGCTAGGAGCTTCAAAGCTTCTTTCATTTCTTCTGCCTAAGATACTTCAAGGTTGTGCAGTAAGAATTGCCCAAAAGGACCCCAGAAAGGTATGTTTAGGGCTCTACTCTATTTTATCAGAGGTCATTTCTGAACCTGGTGACCTCTCTTCCTAGGCAACAAGAATTTATTAAGCACCTACTACATAAGGGGAGATTTAGCAAAAGGCAAACTGTCCTTGTCCTCAGGGAACTTACAAAGTAATGAGGGAGATTTCCATTCTCAATATCATACTTGTGCACATATATCTTCTCCTACTCATGAACCTTAACCCTGTTTTTTCTCCTTTCTGGGTCCTGAGTCACTGTCAGAAGTTGTTAAAGCTAAGCTCCCTATGCAAAGTAGTTCTGTAATTGAACTAATTGTTATTTTGATGAACAATGATTTGCGTATTTGTCTTTGAGCTAAAATTTCCCTTATGTGATTAATGTATGATTTAATTCTGTATGCTTAATAAATTACCCTCTTGCTTTCAGCAGACCCATAAGACTGTGAACTTCTGGGTCTGATCTGCCAAGATAAAACCACCGCTAAAAATAAAAGATGCTAAGTTCACGAGACTCTTAGAACATAAGTAAAAGATGGGAGGAGGCTCTTTGTTAAATAATGGAAATATAAAATTTAAAAAGTCTTCTTAATAGATCCCAGTGAGCTTACTGCTTCAACAAAGGGCAGAAGAAAAATGTTGCCCTCTTATCCTCAGAAGATTGTTCTTTCTCCATAATCCACTTTCTTACCCCAGAGCAGGGGTTGTAATAGAAGAGACTCTGACACTTGGACTCCTTTTTATCTGCCAAAAAGACAGGCAGAGCCTAGAAAAGGGATGAATAACCCTTCAGAAGAGGCAATGACATGCAACTGATACCTAGTCTTTTCCCCACCGGGCAGGAACAAAGGAGAGAAAAGATAAAAGAACCTAAGATCCTTGAGGGCAATCCTTGAGCACTGTCTCATTTCTTTTTCTTGGTATCCAAGCAGTAAGCACAGTGCCTGATACACAGTAGGCACTTTATATCTGTTAATTGATATGAATTGAATAATATTGCTGAATCTCACGAGGCAGGAAAGAAAATAGTTTTTGTGAGAGATGGTGTGGTGGTGGCATTCAGAAATCACGCTGGACTAATTCGGTTGACATCACAATCTGTCATAAAGATGCCTACTGCCCTGATAATTGCCCTTATAACAAGGACTAAGCTCAATTTTGATGAATTAGATAGACTTATCTAAGGCTGTATCTGCATTGTACCTCATTCCCCCTTCCCAGATGCATCCTGCATCCTGGTTCCCAAGCAGTATCAGGCTTAACCATGAAAATGTACAAAATATTGGGATTGGAGGGGGATAGGGAGAGTCAATTCTCTTGTGTCATTTCTGTCTGTCTTCTATGGGTGTACAACAGCTAGCTCAACCCAACATCACTGAGGAAAGAATAGGATTATCACAAATGAGCTATAGCAAGCTTCCCTGAGACTTACTTAATATCTGCCTACTATTGCACCCCCACACACACAACTGTAATTCTAACAAGGTGGAAATGACTTGACAAGGGTACCCCAACAATTTTAAATGCAGCATTAGAAGACAGACATAAATAACTGTTATCTTCCTACTAGGAATGGACAGAAACCTTGACATACATCTTTGATGTGCAATCCTAGCCCACAGATCTTTTTCTCATGCTCCATTGCTAACAACTAAGACTACTGGTATTAAAAACTCTAAGAAAAAGATTGGTTTCTAGTAGTCTATGTACTATGTAGAGAACCCTCAGAGTAGAACTGGGCAAGTAGATGAAAGGAAAGGATAGGCTCATTTTCCCATACATATTCATGTCTACATAATTAGTGTGCTACTCTAAATTACTTTACATACTACATTTGTTGATGCAGGCTAAAAAAAGAATTAGCAAATCTGTGCTCACAGGTTATCTATCTCAGAGGTGGACTTCATTTCAATAGGCATTTATTAAGTTTCTACTATGTGCTAGATGCTGTCCTAGGTGTTGAGAATATAAAAACAAGAATGAAATGGCACCTGTTTCCCAGGATTTTACATTCTGGGGGGAAAGAATTCCTTCATTTTCAACCCAGCATCCAGTTCATCTTTGCTGGTCAGAATTGGATCCCAAATAATGATTCCTCCATGGCCTCCTCCACTTTCTGAAAGATGAAGTTATCACTAAAATAGGCCACAAGCTGTGAACTAGTCCAACCATTCTGGAAAGTAATTTGGAACTGTGCCCCCAAAGCTATCAAACCGTGTACACCCAAAAACACTGCTTTTAGGTTTGTACATGAAAGAGATTCAAGAAAGAGGAAAAGGACCCATATGTGCAAAAACATTTATAAATATAAAGTGATTTCATGGAGGAGTATTGACAAATGGGAGAGGGAGAATAGGCCTCATGTGGTGGCATTTGAAGGGAACTAGGGATTTGGAGTCAGGGATGAAAAAACCAGCATTCTAAGCACGAGAAGCAAAGGACCAAATGTGTGAGATGGAACACTGTATACAGTGAATATAGTGAGTCAGCTGATTTGGCTAGAACTTAGCATGCATAATGGAGAGTAGCACGAATTCAGTATGGAAAAACAGGTTGGAACCAGATTGTGAGGGACTTTATCCTAAAAGAAATTGTAAGCTGGTTGTTACCCTTCGTTCTCAAAGAGGACCAAAATTATGTTAGGTTCAAGTTATAGTGTGTCCAGCTGTGGCTGTTCAGACCAGTATGAGCTGAGAATGCTATACCACAGGTTGGACACAAATAGTCCATAGGAACATTTGCAGTAGATTCTGTAAATCTGCACATCATGTTGCTTCTGTGCTACTTCAATTTGGAAGCTACTGAAAAGAGGCATGGTGAGACCTGTGTTCTTTAGGAATATTAATCTGGCCGCCTGGAAGAGGGGAAAGACTGAAGGCAGAGACACCAATTTGAAGGCATTAGCCCAGATCAGAGGTGATGAGGGAGTGAGGTGAACTAGGAGAGTTCAGAGATTGTTTAGTCCAACCCATATCTTAAAAAGAATACTCTCTAAAATTTTCCAGAAAAAAAATAGTCATTCACTTGGCAGAGAAAATAGCTAAAGTAAGAGCTGAATAGTTCTGCCTCCTCTCCATCATCCATTATCCTCATCCCATCTACCTATTCTTTTTTATTCTATTTTCCTCAATATTGCTTTGAAAATACCCATAAAAGCCTTTTCTGGTTATTTTACTTAGCATTTCCCATTATCCTCAGCTCATTCTGAGCACTCCTGACACATTATTATATTATTATAAGCATTTATACATTCACATATTATGAAAGAAGGAAAAGAGAAAAGGAAAAAAAATTACATGATAAATTTATTATATATTTAAAAAGAATAGTAAGTTGTACATAATAGATTTGCAGTTTCATGGATAATCATCTTTTTTTCTATTCTACTGTGTTATGGAAATGCTAGTTTTATTTCTTAAGTTCAGAAAAAAATAAATATAATTTTTAAAATATGTTTTAAAAAGTCACTAAACTCCAGGTCTGAATCCTGCTTCTGATCATTGCTGTATAACCCTAGGCAAGTAATTTAACCTTTATAAATCTCAGTTTCCTCATCTATAAGATGATGATAGTAATAGAAATAACTTCAAAAGGTTGATGTGAGGCTCAAAGGCACTAATATCTATATAATACATATATATAGTGTTTTGTAAATTAAGTTGTCTCTCTGTCTCTGTATTTCTGTCTCTCTCTGTCTTTGTCTCTCTCTTTTACTCCTCTCAGAGTTCTGAAATTGAGTTGCCACTTTCCCTCATTTTCAACCCAGCATCCAGTTCATCTTTGCTGGTCAGAATTGGATCCCAAATAATGATTCCCCCATGGCCTCCTCCACTTTCTGAAAGATGAAGTTATCACTAAAATAGGCCACAAGCTGTGAACTAGTCCAACCATTCTGGAAAGTAATTTGGAACTGTGCCCCCAAAGCTATCAAACCGTGTACACCCAAAAACACTGCTTTTAGGTTTGTACATGAAAGAGATTCAAGAAAGAGGAAAAGGACCCATATGTGTAAAAACATTTATGACAGCTCTTTTTGTAGTGGCAAAGAACTGGAAACTGAGGGGATGCCCATCAGTTTGAGGAATGGTTGAGCAAGTTATGGTACATGAATATGATGGAATACTATTGTGCTATAAGAAATTATAAAGGAGATTATTTCAGAAAAACCTAGGAAGACTTGGATGAACCAATGCAAAGTGAAGTGAGCAGAACCAGGAGAACAATTTATACAGTAAAAGCAATATTTTAAAGATAATCAACTTTGAAAGATGTAGTAATTCTTACCAAATACAATTCCAAAGGACTCATGGTGTAACATGCTATCCACCTCCAGACTCAGTGTAGACTAAAGTATATATTTTGTTCTTTTTCTCTTCCTTTTTCTTGTTTTTTTTAATGTGGCTAACGCGGAAATTTGTTTTTCATGATGATACATATTTGTAATGGGTTTTGTTTTTCTCGCTTTCTTAATGAGGGGGGAAGAGAAGGGAGATAATTTGGAACTGAAAATAAAACTAAATTTAAAGAAAGAGACAGGTCACAAAATCATTAGCTGTTCCTTTTAGAAGACAGAACTCCAGCAGCTTATACTTCTATTTTTTTTACTGTTAAATGGAACCAGTGCAAATTTATATTATCTATCTTCAAGTGGACCCCCACTTCAGCAACACAATTCTTTTACTCCCTATCCCACTCCCCGTAGAGACTCTTCCAAAACTTCCCCATTCAAACTTTCTATACCTCCTCCTCTCAGCCAAGGAAGTAGACCTTAGGGCTTCCCTAAGGACCCGGTATTTTCATGGTCTATATGGTTTATTTTCAGGGACATGATCAGTTTGAAAAGAATGCCAGGGATGAAAGAGCAGCAGACGCGTTTATGCCCTGTTAGAGCAACAAACTCACTGGGAGCTCCCTCTGGTGCTCATGTATCCCTGGATGAACTCTCTCTTGTCTGAGCAATGTGTCTGAATTTTTGCCCATCAGAACAAATCCTGCCTGAGTCCTCAATACAACTGTGACCTGTCTAAATCCTAAGCTGCCTAACCAAACTTTGGACTTCCATACTACTTTGTGCATTCTCCATTTACCAACTGGATTTGCTGCACTCCAATCATTACATGGTAGCTAATATGATTCAGGGAGATAAGGTGGCTGGGGATGAGTTTAACTTACAATAAAATAAACTTTACTTCATAGACAAGTCAAATACCTTAAAGATCAAGAGAATAAACAGCCTCATTGCTCATATTGCAGGTTGAAATAACAAATACTGAAACTCCCTTTCCAAAAATATGTATTTTCAAAAATACAAAGTACACAAAGTTTTCAAGTGTTGATAGCCTTTAAAATCCATATTTCCCCAAACTACATATAGCAATTTTCCTTTTTATGCAGTACAGATTATAGAAGCAAAAACATTAAGAAAGCTAAAAAAGGATCTTATTTTCCAAGGAAAGAAGGAAGGAAGGAAAAGAGAAAGAAAGAAAGAAAGAGAGAGAGAGAGAAAGGAAGGAAGGAAGGAAGGAAGGAAGGAAGGAAGGAAGGAAGGAAGGAAGGAAGGAAGGAAGGAAGGAAGGAAGGAAGGAAGGAAGGAAGGAAGGAAGAAAGGAAGACAGGAAGAAAGACAGGAAGAAAGACAGGGAGAAAGACAGGGAGAAAGACAGGGAGAAAGACAGGGAGAAAGACAGGAAGAGTGGCTGGTACATTTAAGGCACTGACATCTTTTCCTCCTTGCAGTCTGTAAACTACTCAAAATTATTAATAACTTCCATAGACATGTTGCTGATAGCACTATGTAAATATAGCATTTCTAGCAGTTTATTCTTACTTTCAACACTTGATTATTTAGTCTCGATAGGAATATGTATTTTAAATATATTTTTAAAGCCCACTTAATGGAGCTCTTTTTTCTCATACTTACAACTTTCCTGTAATCATAGGGAGGAACATAGTCTTCACGATATGTTGACATATATTCCCTACAAAGGATAAACCAATATTTGTGAAAAAGATGCAATAAACAAAAAATGGATTTTTTTCCTGTTTGTTTTAAGGTCACTTTGGGATAAGTCCATTAAACTATGACTGTTCCAGATCTCTCTAAGATTGTTAAGTCAAAGAATGATAGTTGATCTGCGTTGGTTGAGAGAATTTTCTCAGTATGAGTTTCCTAACCACAGCAGTATCACCAAAGGTTCACATTGTATCTCACCAGCAGTAGCAGCATCAGCATCACCAAAGGCTGACACTGAACAAAACTGTGAAATAGGCAAAAATTGATCTCCATTTCCATCTCCCCAATAATATCCCCCTATGGTACAGAATTTAACCTACCTCTGTAAGAAAGCCCTTATTATCATTCAACCAAACAGGAACTTAATAAATACCCACTATATTTCTTACACCATTCTCATGCTATCCCTTGCTGCCTCAAAAGTTTAAATGCCATTCATCTCCAGGTTTTGACACTTTTTCCTCCATTAAAACTTATCTATCCCATATCTCACTCATTCAGGATTCACTCTCTAATACTTGACAGTTAATTGGTTTAATAAATTATCTGTACCCATGTGATACTTCAATACTTTTGATAAAAGGAGCTGGTATCTGTATCTGTGCCTCAGTTTCTTTATATGTTAACATGAGGAAAATAGCATCTGCTTTATTTCCCTTTTACAATTGTGAGGATGAGAAAAGAATGCACATGGAAGAACTCTGAATAATCTGAATTGTTCTGCAAATGTAAACTCATACTGATGTCTGTACCCAGTAGCTAACATCTATGGAAAATAGTGCTCTCCGTATATGATCTCATGGGATCCTTATGACAGCCTTGTGAGGTAGTTATTACAAATAATATTACTGCCATTTTAAAGAAAAGAAAACTGAGACTCAGGAGGGTTGTGATTTACCTATGTCCACATAACTAGTTACAGGTTGAGTTGAGATTTAAACAGAGATTTCACCAAGTCAATTCTAGTGTTCTTTTCACTCCTAAGCAGTCGCTGCAGTACAGTAACAGGGTAAGAAATAACAAAAGTGTGGGGGCCAAATGAACCTTCATCATGGTTAATGATCTCTTCAAACTATTGGAAAGATTGATTGATGGGAAGCATAGGTGCTTTGGTGATATTTGAGCTATAAATGCCAAATAGATATACTCTATGATATTAAAAAGGCAATGACATAAAAATTTTCAGTTCTGGAAAATTCTTATCCTTATAAAAATAGTCCCCTCAATATCATAAGCACATTATCATAAGTATTTTCTGATGCAATTCATGACATAAAATGTATGGGGGATTTCATCCCAAGAGAGATGGGAAGCTCTTAAGAATGACATTCTAAAATTACAAACATCAATGATAGCAACGAGGAAGAGAACAGGATACCATCTAAACAGATGAATATGAATATATAAGGAACTCAAAGACCAACTTAAACTTTAATGAGGTAACAAATTCTTCATCAGATGTTTACTATCTGTGTGACTATGGGCAGGTTCCTTAACCCCCCAGAACCTCAGTCTATTCATCTATAATATGAAAATAATAAAACCTGCATTATTTATCTTCAGAGAAATGTGAGGAATGCCATCGGAAAACCTTAAAGTGTTCCGTGTGTCATTTTGTCTATCATCATCATCACTGAAGATGGAAGAAAGGGTAAATATTTGCAGATAAAGGTAATAAAGCTCAGAATCCACTTAAGCTGGTGATAAATCTTCACCAAAAGGAGATTCTGGAGAGGAGGGGCTACGTTGCAGCAAAGAAGGCTTTAAAAAAAAAGGTAATAGGACTGGTGTCTTTGAGGTCCTTTCTAGCTTTTAGGTTCTATGATTCCCCTGATCTGGATAGAGAAATGATAAAAACAGATTATGGTGAGGAGGCAGAACTACTCAACTTTTATTTTTGTTTTTTTGTAATTTCCTAAAGAAAATTATCTGTAGATTAGAAAAGATAGAATAAAAATTATTGTCAGGAAGCTGTAAAAAAGTAAGTGAAGAGGTCACAAGAGAGAATCTAGCTGCCCAAGGCAAATTCAAGGTACTGCTCCAGGAAGCATTACATCCCAGGTTACTAAAGTAATTGATTGATGAGCCACTTTCAGTGATCCTTGAAAAATTATGGCAAAGTTAGAAATGGGAAAACATCTTAGTTTTCAAGAAAGGTAAAAAATACATAAAGGTCTAAGCCACTGAGCTTGACTTAAAATTCTGATAAAGTTCTAGAATATATTATTAGAGGAAAGCTACACAAGCTTTTAGAGAGCAAAGCAAAGGGTCACTGGGAGTCAGCATGGTTTCTTCCAAATTAAGCTAGTTTCCTTTGTGAACAAAACAACTAGACTTAGAGACAGAGGAAATGCAAACACATAAGCTACAATTTTAGCATTTACCAGTGTTTCATGCTATCTTTATGGAGATGGCAAGATGTAGGCTGGATAATATTAGAGTTAGTGCTATTCAGAACCAGTTAAATGAAGAAACCTAAAGATAAAGTCATGTTACTCTTACTTATAGATACATATTAAACTTAGAGGTAAGTCTCAGATGGGGTGTCTGAAGTTTTCAACGAAATTCTGAAAAGTGAGTAACTCAATTTCTTCCTCTCCTGATTTTAATGTTGAGCTTCAGCCTTGACTAGAAACTCAGTGTATCGCTACACTCAAACCATATGTTTGAGGAAATAGTAATGGGAATAATAATGGCATTTTTTTTATTTCTTGGCATCCATTTCTTTGAAATGGAAAAGGTGCCATTGTTTACAAAACATTTCTGGAATTGGTTCAGTATTTTTTTCATGACTCAACAGAGGTATTATAAATGCATATTTGGATGAAGGCAAAAATGATATAAATTTCAGATATGCAAATGACCCAAAGGCAAAATGCTGGATGAGAAGGCAGTGTACAAAAAGTTCTCAACAGACTAGAATAATGAGCCAAATCTAATAGAATGAAATTTAATGTAATGTCCTATTCTTGAGTTCTTGCATACTTCCTGTACAAGTACAGCATGGAATAAATATACTTGGATTAGGGTTATTTGAAAAAGATCCAGACTGTCGGCTCAATGAGTCAATAGCGTAACAGAGTGTTGAAGGATTATATGATCATAGTCTGTATAGCATGTAGGCTGCACAGTGACTGTCCTCTATATTCCGTCCTGGTTGGATCACATCTGAAGTAGTGTGTTCCCACAACTGGGCTGTGTCCAGAGAAAAGAGAGCAAGACAGGCAGTATATCATATAAGGATCAGTTCTAGATAAACAGTCATTTATTATAACAATTCAGGTGAATTCTTCCGACTATAGAATGAACTAAAGGCGTCTGTGAAAGCTGTCTGTAAAACTGTAAAAAGCTCTAGGTATCAAACTATTTCTCTTTCAGATAAGTGACAAGAATTACCACTTTAAAGTGAATCATGAATGCGTGGCTCAAATGCAGCCAACAAACCCAGGTCTCTGATTACAAAAGTTTTTCATTAAGATTTTTTTCCCTCTATGAATTTTTGAAACCTATTTATAAGGAAAAGAAGCACTGTCTTCATAGAAATAGTCCAAAATTGAGTAGGTCCAAGGTTATATAGTACAGAGAAAATGAAACAAATTACCAAATGTAATTATAATTAATTAGATGGATCTTGAAATTTAAGTTAAATATCCTCTGATAAAGGTCTCCATTATGACAAAGTTATAAATTTATATTGTTGCATCAAAAAAGTTCACATGAGGATTATGGTCACATTATAATTATAATTTTCCAGCCCAACTGGAAACACATCATTCTGGTCTATTGAACAAATTCATTTTTATTCATTGCCTTTTTCCTGGTGACATTTAGTTTTAGCTGCTGTACAGTTGGTAAGAGGCAAAAGAATAGTTGATATTGAAGAGAGAACATTCAAAAATAGCATATTTCAGTTTTCCAAAAAACATGCTTATATATATATTCCGACTAAAACAGAGTGTTTATGTCTTTAATATCTTGTTTACATGCATGAATCAAATTAAATAAACAAATGGTTCTAACCCACCACGTAAATTAATGAAGTCTTATTTCCTAATGGACCATATATTCTTACGTTCATCCAACAAGGTAGAATTAGGAACGACTTTTATAACTATGTGCTTTCAATGGTTATGTCAAATATAAAAATTAACCACACCAATCACCCACTACCTGTGAAGTATTTTTGCACTAGAGTCACAGCCAGAATCACAGAATTTCAGAGATGAAAAGGACTTCATAGGCCATCTAGTTCAACCTATACTCACTGTAATATCCCTAAGAAGTAGTCATTTTGATTCTTCTTAGAAACGGTCCATTCTACCTTTAAGGATCTCCCATGTTTAGGAGGTTATTTTCCCTCCTTGACATGAAACATCAATTTGCCATTTGACAATGTCTACTCTTTTCTCCTGGTCCTCCCCTCTGAGGTCAAACAGAACAAAGTTAATCCTAAGCCATAAGCCTTCAAATATTTGAAGACAGCCAACCTTTCTCTAGAAAGATTCTTATTCTCCTTAATAAACACCCCCAATTCATTCAATTAATCCTCTTCTGCCTATAGGATATCAAATGGAGGAATGAAATAATCCTAGATCATCTGTGGTCTATAGAATATTAACTAGAGATAAATTGGTATGGTTTTAGCTCATATCTGCAGGCATCAATTGTCTGTTGGTGATTGGATTTGGTTTATTTGGGCTATGAATGCCACAATCAAAACTGTACCTAAAAATAGATTAATTTAGTCAATGTATCATTATGTAATAAGTCATGTAATATTAACTATATTAAGATAGGTATATTTATGGAAGGGCAGCTAGGTGGTGTAATGGATAGAGCATTGGACTTGGAATCAGATAGACTCATCTTCAAGAGTTCAAATCCTGCCTCAGACACTTACTAGTTGTGTGACCCTGGGCAAGACACTTAACCCTGTTTGCTTTAGTTTCCTCATCTGTAAATTGAGTTAGAGAAGGAAATGACAAACTGTTCCAGTATCTTTGCCAAGAAAATCCCAAATGGAGTCATGAAGAGTCAAATGCAGCTGAAATAACTGAACAACAATGACAACATACTTATGGAGACTGTACCAGGGCCTCAACAGACCTAATGAGGCTATAATCCCTACTATCCACATCCCCAGCATTGGATTATAATATATCTAACAAGGCTGAGGAACTTGCAGCCTCAAGACCACATGTGGCCTTCTAGGTCCTTGAGTGCAGCCTTTTGGCTGAGTCTAAATTTTACAGAACAAATCCTATACAGTACTTAAAAAAATGTTTTAATCACAACAGCCTTGTGAGTCAGCACAGGTCATTGCTACCTTCCTTTTACAGATAAAGAAACTAAGCAGAGATTAAGTGACTTGTTACTGATAACTCAGTATTATCAGATAAGGTCTCAGTCAGATCAAGTCTATATTATTGCATAGCTCACAGAACCCTACTGCCCTTGAAGTAAAATCTTTAGCTTAATAATGCATGTTTATGAAGTTCCTTCATAATGCACTGGCTGCTCTGGGTGCCTTAGTTTTTGATGTCCTTCATTTTCTTCTACATCACTGATATCATTGTGGATTTTTTTTTAAACTTCATTTGGGATTACACTCACTAAATCAGATTGCCTCGAAACACCTTTAGTTACCAAAGATACATGATTTTCACAATTTTTTTCCTTCAAGAAACAGGGAAAAGCATATTAATTTAATCAATGTAATATTATATAGTAATTGTCATGTAATATTAACTACATTGGAATGTGTCATACTTATTAATGGGCAAAATAACCTTATATTAAAGAACATAAGACTGGCAAGTATAACAAAGGGTACTAGAGAATCTTTTTCATTCTCTGATCCATTGTACTTACTTCAGGAAATCAAATTTCCCTGATTCATTATATGATATTATTGGTGATATTACTGACATTTTTAGTAAATTACTAACATTTTATCATGATCTGGTGGGTGTCGAGAAAAGGCAGCTCCAAAACCTCTGCTGGGCAATCCAGTGTCCCTAAAAACAAGAGGACAATTTCCAGAAAACAAGTTAGACTGCCACTTTTAAAATATCAAAACATAAAAATCTCATTTGAAAGAGAATTTAATAATTGTTTTTTAAATGACTATATTGAAGAAAATGGCATACCTTTCTAGAAAGGAAAATGGGGCAACTACATGGCATAGTGGATAGAGAATAGGGTTCGGAGTTGGGATGACCTGAGTTCAAATCTGACCTCAGACACTTACTATCTCTGTGACTTTGGACAAGTCACTTAACCTCTTTTGCCTCAGTTCCTTCTCTGTAAAATGAGCTGGAGAGGAAAAAGGCAAACCCCACTAGTGTCTTTACCAAGAAAACCCCACTAGTGTCTTTACCAAGAAAACCCTAAATGGAGTCACAAAGAGTCAGACATGACTGAAATGACTGAATAACAACAGAGAAGAAAATACTTTCCTACCCAAAAAGTTTACTAAGTTCTATTGATTCTGACTGCATAACACTTCACATATCCATCCCCTCGTCTAGAATATGCTTGTTATACGTTATTGTGTATTATAATTATTTGTGTGCTGTGTCTGCCTAGTAAACTATGAAGTGCATGAAGGAGAAGTTCTTATCTTCACTAAATATATTTTCCCTCTACAAACATATAATGCTCTATACCCAGTAGACACTCAATATATGCTTGATCCTTTTATTGTTCTTATTAAGATATCATGCAATTTAGTGCGATATTTACATATTATATGGCAAGAACATAATTTTCATATTTTTCAATATTTCCTGTTTCATTTTCACTCAAAAATACTCTTCTGATGTTTCATTATGGTTGGGACATAACTCCAAGGTCTTGAAAACCATGCCAACACAGCAGGCCTCAAGGGTTAAAGATTACGGGCTGGTTATGAATTGAACCTGTTGTCCAAGGACTGACTAGTCAAGCTAAATTGACAAAGATTCATCACCAGGTTAAAGTGAGGGCGAGTAGTTAGTTGTTCAATCACAGCGAGTCTTAGGGGATATTATTATTTAAGGCCTACCAGAAGCAACTCCATGAAACTATAAACTGCTGATCCTCATTTATGGAGGAATTTTCACACAGGAAGTTCCTTACACTACTGAAATCACAGGTGTGTACAAAAGAAAAAGACCTGAGCACAACTTTACTAACCCCGTGAACAAGTCCTACTTTTAAGGTTCAGGCTTAAATACAAATAAATACAAATATTAAGAATACCGTTCAATAATTCCTGAGTCAAATGTGTCATTATTCAGCATGGGTAAACTACGTCTTTCCACAAATTCTTTGTTTACATAAGGTTTCTCCATCTGTTCATGTGCTTCTGATTTCCAAGGCTGGAAAAATAGGAGGACACAGCGAAAAGGTCAGTAAACATTTCTATTAAAGTATACACTACACTGATTTCTTTATAACGATTAGCAAATATCCTCTGACACCCCCCCCCCAAATTACTTAATTTAGATCCAATGTGTGGCTGAAAAAAAGGGAAAACTAAATTTATTTTTAATAACAATGAAAAAAACAATCATTTCTTTTGCCTGTTTTGTTTCCCTTTTTCTTTTCTCAAGGGGAAAGTAAATTCCATTCATTCATTTTTATCTCATTTCTCTATGAAATAGCAATGTTGAAACAGATGACCTTTAGAGCTCCACATTGGCCCCCATAAGAGATCCTAGAAGACTGTGATCCTGAGGTACACATGTATGGAATGGAGAGCCTTCCCCTCCATCTCCAAGGGCAAATCATCTACCCCAATCTAAGAATGAGATAGAGTCCTGAGTCCTGAACCATTGGATGAATACCTGTATGCCTAGTATTGTCCATGTTTCTAACTAAAAATGGAAAATATCCACTTATTTAAGTGCTTGGAGCCCCAAACCATAGGAAAAGGTGGAGACAGCATTCACAGTTGAATTATAAAAGCCTCCCATTTACTCAAAGCCAGGCAACACACAGCATTTATGCCTCTACCGCCCAAGGCATTCTTTTGGATTCTGCCCTTGGTTCTATGGCACCATTCTCTTGCATCCTGGTTCTTTGTATTCAGTTCTGGAGATTGGAACCATGAGGTTCCTTTGAACTTTGGCTCCCATAGGTCTGAGACTTCCTGAAGTCTAGACTTTCTGATCCTTCCTCTCAGTCTCTTATCTGGCCACTTTTAACTCTAGTTGCCCAGACACTGACTATCTGAGCTTTTATCCTAGAATTAGGGGATATGATATTGGGCTGTTCATTGTCTTCTCAAATAAGAAAACACCCTCTTGAAAAAAATTTAGCAGCTAGCATTTTAAGATGGCAGACTGGTCCACAAATTAAAGTCAGGTTCATGTTGATACTCATCATTAACAAACTATTTGGTCAAGTTATGTTGAAAAGGAAGAAACAAACATAAACAAAATGCAGACAAGTCAAGATAAAATGGATTTCATTTTGGTCAATCACCATCAAATGGCAGCAATAGTAATAGATATCTTCTGATAAAAACACAGTATCTAAAAGTATTTGTCATCTATCATAGGAATCATATTTCAGAAAAATCCCATTCCTTTCTTGAAAAGTCCTCTTCAGTGAGGAGGAACCAGATGCCCTCAAACAAAATAAAAGAACAACCATATCCTATTTTTAAAAAATACTCACAAGGAAAATTATCTCAGAGAAAATAAGTCAGCCCGAAGAAATAATTAAGTCAAAAAAAATTTCCAACATGAGAAATAAACATTATGTTGTAAAGAAATGAAGTGTGGTCCTCAGAAAGAATAAAAATCCCTTAATTGAAAATGGATCCATTTCAAGACTCTCCAGAGTGACTTAATAAGATACAGAATATATGACAGCTCTAGAACTGTAATTGGAAAGCATTAAAAAAAAAAAAAAAAAAGAGGAAAGACAGGCAGAGACAAGACACTAAAGAAAATTCAGAAGAGATAAGGGAAGTTCCACAGTCCAGGAGTAGAGGGCTAAGACCTAACCTGTGACCCAAACCTGCATTCCTTGGTGATATGAAGAGACTCAAGCCATTCTTTATTTGGTTCCATCCCAGTCCATTCTCTATATCCTAAAAAAAAAACCTACCTCCCCAGTAATGTCTAGAGACATCTAGGTGAAACAGTAGATATGGGATTGGATCTAAAATTAGGCAGACCTGAGTTCAAATACAACTTCAGACACTTACTAGTATTACCCTGGACAAACCACATAACCTCTGTCATCTTCAGGTGTAAAGAGGAGATAATAGCAGCACCTACTTCCCAGGGTTGTTGTAAGGATCAAATGAGAATTAATATTTGCAAAGTGCTTTGCAAATCTTAAAGTGATATATAAATGTGATACATTAGCTGCTATTATTTTTATTGACCCCAAAAGATGAAGAGAAATAATCAAAACACTGACAAAAATATATATGCTAAGAGCCATCTTTAGGGAAACAGTCCAAATTCTCAAAAGAATTCCAAACTATAAAGGACCCCATGAAAACACACTCCAAATTGTTAACTGTAAGGCAAATACAAATAAAACATGTTTGAGGTTTTGTCTTACACCATAATAATTAACAGTGATAACACAAGATAACAATCAATGGAAGTACTGTAGTTAAGATAACCACAATGCTGAAAGAGCTGTGAAATGACCCAGAATTTCTGGATTTTCAGTTTCAAATTATGTGACAAAAGTGATTGAATCATTCATATTCTTTGATTCAGAAATCTTACTATGAATATTCCCCACAGAAGTAAAAGATAGAAACAAAGATTGAAGCAGCACTTTGTGATAGCAAAGAACTGGAGACAAAGTAGGGGCTCATGAATTGAGGAATGATCTTTAAATACTGTTATACATCCAGAGACAAATAGGATCATAGATCTAGAGCTGCAAGGGACCTCAGAGGTCCCCTAGTTCAAAGTTTTCAATTTACATATGAGGAAACTGAGGTCAAAGGTGGTTAAGTGTCCTGTCTAGGGTTCGATAAACAAGAAGCACCAGAGCCAGGTCCCTTGACTCCCTAAAGCCAATGATCTTTCTACTGTGATGATGAATGTAAAGAAATATTATTGTGCAAAAGCAATGACAAATATGAAAAATTCAGAGAAACATGGGAAGATTTATGTGAACTGATTGTGAAACAAATAAATAGAACCAAGAAGAAAATATACATAATGCAACATAGTAAATGAAAAAGTCACAAAGAGGAATTCAAACTCTGAGTAAAAGTAAAACCAATAAAGATCCAAGAGAACAAAAATTAAATATATCTCTCCTCTCTCATGATAGAAAATTGGGAGAAAACTGTAGCAAAATAGTGCCTATCTTGTCAAATGCAGAAAACATCTTGAATATTTTTGCTCATATGTTTTTCTTTATCATAGGAGAGAGTTCAATTTATGGGTAAATTTACTTGAAATGACTAAAAAGCATTGACAATTCTTTTCCAAAAATGTCTGAGATTCCCTATGCTCCCTCCTCCCTTTCCTAGTTAGTACCAGACCATACAGAAAGTATATCCTGTCCCTCATTCCTGAATCAGACAAAAGATTTCCTCCTAGAAGAGCATCTTCAGCTCACTCTAAGGCAATTTTCACTGTTTCTATCCCAGAATAGAAAAATGAGGAGAAAAAAAGAAAATCTACAACTCAATAAAGAACTTCTGCAGTAAAACCCAAACTGAACAATTAATGGTCAGGTTGGAAGAACTTTCCATGGAGAAATCAAAGCACATTAAATAAATTAAAGCAGGACTTGAAAGCAGTTTTTTTTAAATACCAAAAGACAAGCAATAACTAATCTGCATAACACCCTCCAAGGTCTAAAAACACCTATGAAAGTGGTAAATAATAAAACCAAGAAAACTGGTGAAAGGTCAACAGAAAATAAAAATCAAATTGAAGAGCAAACCAAGTGGTATACTTGAAAAAAACAACTAAGAGATATACAGTGCAAAAGAACATATTTGGAAGACATAGCAAGAAGGATAAATATGGGATAAGTTTGAACCTCAAAAAGTACTGAAAAGAAAAAAATCTAGGCATTTGGGAATTGATGGGATGAGGAACTGATAGGAGAAATTTTTCCATAGAACAGACAAACCTCTACAACCAGAGAAAATACATAGGATGCCAGTAAGGAGAAATCTGAACTTGATTCACTAAGCTACATAAATATAAACTGGCACAAAGCGTCTTTTTAACAAGGTGACATTTTTAAAATAATGAATAAATAGGAAACTTGAAGAATTTACATTCTGTATGGAGCAAAATTGTCTTTTCTCTTAAGAGATAAAGAAAAACAGTGATTAGGAGTTTTTGTGCAAAACCCAATAAAGGAAATCAAAATGAAGCAAATAACTTTGGGAGGGGCAGTGGGTGGGGAAGAGTGAGTAAGAAGGAAAAGGGAGAGATTATTTTATCTTGCATGTAGGCACTGATGAAGGCTAAGTGGATAAAAACCTGGGAAGGATGGGGTACTCCTTAAACAAATCACTGTGGAAGGGGCAGGAAGGCTTTAAAAAGTTTGACTCAGTAAAACTAAGTAGAGGGATCTTTGATAGAGGGAAAAGAGAAGGGACATATTGTTTTAGGCTTTGATTATATTCTCCTAGGGCAGCTAGGTGGTGCAGTGGTCAGAAAACTAATCTTCCTGAGTACACATCTGACCTCAGACATTTACTAGATGTGTGAACCTGAGCAAGTCACTTGACCCTGTTTGTCTCAATTTAATCATCTGTAAAATAAGCTAGAGAAAGAAATGGCAAACCACTCCAGCATCTTTGCCAAGAAAATTCCAAATGGGTTGGACACAAATTAAATGACTCAACAACAAAAATATCTTCCTATGAAGTGTGGACAAGCCCATTGGCACTTTGACGAGAAGATTAAAAAATATTTTCTGGGTCTAGAAGACTTGTCAACCCAGTCAAATCAAAAGAAATATGGTTTGGGAGAACATTGCCAAGACTGAACTTGTTCCATGTAAACTCAATCCTTGGAGTCATGGGTATTTAAGGAATAAAAGGGGAAATTGTGTGTATGTGTGTGTGCATGTGTGTGTGTGTGTGCTTGTGTGTGTACATGCATACATGTGCATGTGCACATCAGTGGAAAAAGTTTCCATTCTGGGAGTTCCCAATATCAGTGAAATAACAAGTACAGATTAAAAAACAAATCTCTCAAAAAATTTTTTTGAATTAAATTGCTTTTTAAATTCACAAGGCTACTGATTTTTTTTCTTTTAGATCACTTCTGCTTTAAATAACAAACTTATATAATGCATTTAAGATCATCTTATACTGGAAGATATACAGGTTTGGGATTACAGTGGTCAAAGTGGTATTTTGCAATTATGGAAAACTATACCTATTAAAATAAATATTTATTCATTGTAGATCACAGTCATGGAAGGGACCTTAGATGCCATCGAGGCAATTTTACAGATGAGGAAACATGCATATAAAAGTTAACTAACTTATTCTTCTAGTATATGTCTTATAACAACCCTAGACTACAGTAGCTACAATTATCTCCTTTTTACAAATGAGGACACTGAGGTTGACAGAAGCTAAATGACTTGTCTAAGGTCATAAACTAATGTCTGAGACAAGATTCAAACTCAGGTCATCCTAACTCTGTGTCTAACACTATCTATGAGATTTCTTTTCCCAGAGCAATCAAGGCCATGGCAGAGGTTATCAATCTAACTTCCTGTAGTTGGAGGCTAGACAGGAGGTTGGGAGGTATTAAATGGAAGGAGGACAGAGAATACAGAAGGAGGGAAAGACACCAAAGGCATGGAAAAAATTTTGGACTCTCTTAATAATTTTTCATCAGCATCCAAGAAAATATCAACAGCTACTGACCTATATGCCTACTCTCTTATCTATACAAAATTTTCATGAGACTCATCTATAGACACATTAAGAGTATCCTTGATAAGGGCATTAGTAGAGAAGAGAAAGAATGTCTTAAGTGATATCCTATCATGGACCACCACATCTTTACTATCTTTCAGCTGACTGAAAGTTGCAGAAGACATGTGGGTCCTATGATGCTTATTCTTTGTGGATTATGAAAAACTATTTGATTCAGTGGAGCAAAATGTTTCCTTAGAGTTTTTCTTCCAACAAAGTTTTTGCCATCCATACCTCAAAATAATTCAAACTTTCTTGAAAGACAATAACGAGATAGCCTTTTTCAATAATCTTTTGATCATAAGCATCAAGCAAGACATATGATATATAGACATGCTATACAAAAGTGGAAGAAACCCAGCACAAAGTTCAAGTTGGATTCCCTGTAAAGGGTGAGAGGCTCCGGAGACTCTTGTTTGGGGATTACCTTATACAAGTTACATGAAGTACCAAAATACTACAGAGTCTCCTAGAAGAAATCTGGGAAGAGAAGATGGGCTGGTCACATGGCAAAAGTGAGAGATGACAAGTGGTATCCTTATGATATCAGGAGAAAATGAAGAAGGCTGCCAGCACATCGTTCCTGTAAGGGGAACCTAAAGACAAGAGACATAGAGGGTAGGCAGGCATAATTAGATTGCCAACTACATCATTGGAGGAAACATCCAAGCCAATATTACCCCAGATCTCGTCTGAACATTCAATTAAGATTCTGTTGTTTCCCTCTATAAGAAAAGGCAAATCCTAAGAAATAATTTAATATCAGGAACTTATCTCACATAACCTCCTACTCAAAAATCCTTAGCTGCCCTTCATTACCTATAGAATAAAATCACAGAATCATAGAGTGTCAGGGCTGGACAAGACCTAAAGGTCCATCTCATTCAACTCACACCTAAAGAGGAACCACTTCTTCTATGGTATGATCTACGGGTCCTTCACCATTCTGGTCCTCCACCTTCAGGTATTCTTTACCTTATTAATGTCCTTCCTAAAATGTGGTGCCCAAATATGGTCTAACCAGGACAGAATATAGAAAAGTCATCATTTCCCAAATCCCCAACAGTATTACTATGGTAATGTCACCAAAGACTGCATTCATAATGATTTGTTGTGAATTACAGCCATTTTTGTATTTGCCCTAGAAATAAGAGAAATTTCTATTGTTGGCACTGTTGTTGCTCCTCTATTGAATGAATGAATGGAAGTTGAACAAGCAAATAAATAAGTGAAGTACAAACTTCCAAATATGTCTTAGAAGAATTATACATCCTCTCCCAGCTCCTATATTTCTTTTTTATTAATTTATTTCTTTTTAGTTTTCAACATTCACTTCCATAAAATTATCACTTCTAAATTTTCTCCCCCTGTCTTCCTTCCCCCCTCACCAAGACAGAGCACAATCTGATATAGGCTCTGGACACACATTCACATTAAACATATTTTTATTAATTTATTTTGGTTTTCAGCCTCTAGCTCTTATATTTCTACACTAATTCTGCATTTCTTTATTCCTCCACCATGAAATTTAATCACCCAAGAAACATTACTTTCTATATACTCTTACTAAAAGGGGAATGTCAGCTATCCATTTTTATCAGAATGCTCAACAACCACAAAATCAGAACAAAACTTTCTCATTAAGTAGGCACTAAAGATATTCTAAGATATATGTCAGGTTCTAGACTTCTTGTGGGGTTCTTGGATCACATGGCTTTTTGGTCCCATTAGGGTTCTGAGTTCGTAAGAAAATTAAATTCACCAGAATATCCCATTTCTCTAGCATTTCAGTTAACAAAGGCTTTCCTCCATAAGACATCTCTTTTATGTGGTAATTCTGCTTGAGGATACCATTATTTGATCCCCAATGTGTATAGATGCATGAATAATAAATTGTGATATAATAAGATTCTTACTTCTTATTTCTACACTGAAGATTCTCAAAACAAATTTTTAAAAATTAATTCTTTGCCTATGAATATTTCTTCAATTTTTTTCTTGCCTTATTGATTTAGCTAGAATTTCTAGGACTATGGCAAATAGTAGTAATAACAATGATGAAGAATGTTGCTCACCTCATGGTATAGAAATAATGAATTAACATACAAAATGAGACAACTTTTTTGGATATGGCCAATGTGGGAGTTTGTTTTGGTTAACAACACTTATTTGTTACAAGGGTTTTATATTTCTGTTGTTGTTTTCAGAAGGGATAAAAAATAAATGCTTGATAATTAAATATTTACAAAATTAAAAAAAAATACAAATTACTTACCATGCCATCCTTTGTTCCAAACCTCCAATAACTTGAATTACACAGTTTTCTTGAGCCCACAGGAAGTTTATCCAAATCATAATCTTTGGGATATCCTTCTCTGTCTACATGCCTTTAGAAAAAAGGATGAATATGTTAAGAGACAAATCCTGTTTACCACTCTTTCTTCTGAAGTGTCTTAAAGTTACTCAAAATATTGAATACTGTAGCTCTATTATTTTAATTTTAAAAAATGCCTTTTTTCATTAAATAAGAACTTAATATTTTTGAAAAATTAATCAATGGAAGGTACTTCTGCCACCGATGTATATCATAATCCTATGGCTTAACAGATGTAATTCATAATTTTCTATGGCCAAAAAAATTAATTACTCCATTCCAACCTGGTGATGAGCTTCTACAAAGTTATTTAGGCTGATCCTTAGATGAAAGTCACATAGCTCATCCCCGTATTTAGACTTCCCACTATAGAGGAACTGCCAGCATTTTATACTCTTCTAGCAGAGCCTACAAGAACCCAAGGTCAGAGTGACATGATGTGGTGGAGGGGTAAGACTTTGGTAAAGGAAGGAGAAGAAAATATACTTCATATTTATATAATTCTTTAATGTTTAAAAAGTACTTTCCTCGCTGGGTGGAGCAATTGGGAGGAGGGCAGGGAAGGAAAGCTTTTAGGACCAGAGCAGGACTGGAAACTGGAACCAGCAGTGAATGGAACAACGGAGATGTTCAGTGTTTATGTGGTGAACAATGCCAGCAGCCTAATCTACCAGCTGGACAATTATGCATCTCAAGTCAAAGCTGAGAAAACCTTCAGCTACCCACTGGACCCGTTACTCAAGGTACAGACAAGCAGGTTCTCATTGTCTTTGGCCAGCAAGATGGCATCCAGGTGGGCCATGTGGCTCTCTTCATCAGTGATGTGGACGTGACTGGCAAGTACACTGCGGATGAGAAGGAGGTGCCCTGTGTCCATTCACTTCAGATGACCCCATCTCACGACCAGTGAGAAGCTGATGCTGGCCTGCATGTTCCACTGGCTGTTTGCCATCAGCTCCCAGCTGTCTCCTGAGCTGGGGAGTTCTGGCATTGAGATGCTTGAGACAGACACCTTCAAACTCCACTGCTTCTAGACACTGACATCTATCAAATTTGTGACTCTAGGACTAACTAGTTGCTTGACTGTAACTTAACTTCTTAACTTCCCTTAACTTCTGGATAACTGAGTTTCTTCATAGGTTCTTTTAGCATTGTAAGGGAACTAGGACATCTGATCCAGCATCCATTATAACATTCAGGTAGAGGCCAGGTTGGGTATAGATGGACTGGAGGCTGAGGAAGTCCCTTCTAAATCATGCTCCATATGATATTTGTGATATACCTAGCCTTCCCCTAAAGACCTCCACGAATAAGGAACTTCCCACTTTGGTAAGGCCACCCATTGCACACTGGAACAGCTCTAAGGGTTTGCATTTAACTGAAATCTGGACTTTACAACCGAGTGGAACATGTAAATGTTCCCATGTCACATATCTGACACCTAGAACTTTCACCCCCAAAACGCTAAGGTTGATAGGATTCTCAATTTGTTCCCTCTTGTCAATGTCCTCCCCAGAAATGTGATGCAATCATAATTCCAGATGAGTGGTCTGATCAGGAAAAAAGAAAGTGGGCTGATCACCTTCATTCTGGCCACTCTACATTATTAAGGGTAAACAACGCAAGGAGACAAGTTGTTCCAAAAACTAACACAACTAAACAGAACAATTTTCTGAACAAAGCTGTTTTACCTATCTCATGGGGAAGTTGGGATAATATTTGTCCTAGAGGTCATAGTGGAGTTATGGTTATTAAGTGAGGTAACAAATGTTAAGGTATTCTGAAAAGTTCTAAAAGCTCTAGAACATCTTACATGTAGGAGGACAAACTGAACACCGCACTGAACGTGGAGCTGGCAGGCAATAGCTTCCCTTCTCTAGTGGTGCGAAAAATCCCTCCCCATTTTGACAAGGGAAGAAAACACAACTGGGTCAAGATTCTTCCACCCCTTTTTAAATAAATTACTGATAACAACAACAAAAAAGTACTTTCCTCAAAATAGCTCCATGATGTAAGTAGTATAAGGAGTAATCTCATTTTACACATTTTACAGATGAGGAAACTGAGACTGAGAGGTTCAATGATTTGTCTTAGGCCATACAACTAGTAGTATTGGAACATTTAAACTCTCTCTTCCCAATTCCAAATCCAGAGCCTTTTTCATACCATGCAGCTGCAATATGGTAATTGAGCCATTATAATTACATTTCTGGAATGCAATTTTAATTACTAAGTAATATAGATTGGACCCTGGAACTAAATTCTGAAAGCAGAAAAATGAAGCAAGATTGGCAATTTAAACAAAAAAGAGCTTTCCTCTATTAAGTTCAATGATAAAAATAAATTCAGAGGTAGAAATGCATCAAAGTTCTCTCTCCTCTTTCTCTCTACATATATGTATGTATGTATGTATATACATATACATATACATATATGAGTGTATGATTCTTAATAGCAAAAAGATGAATTCATCAGAATAATAGATTGTCCTAAAAAATTCCCACAAAGCTTTCCCCAACCACTATCTCTCAGTCTCGACAGTAACAGGAAACCATATACCAAAAAGAAATCAGATGCGTTTTTTGCTGTGGTTGCTGTTTCTCCGGTAAGGAAAAATCAGTTTAATAAATCAAGCTACCTCAACTTTACTAAAAAAATTACCAAAAGTCCATCTCAGAGCTCTAAAAGTGTCATTCAGAATCTGGCTAAGTACACAGGGATCTGTGTCATCAGAAATTAAGACAGCAACATCTGTATGAAGTGATTAAGAAACTAAGAGTTATAAGGCCGAGAACTTCACAAAATACTTGAGATTTCTAGGTCATATCCATCATTATGCAACTAACATTTCCTGCCCTTTCTATTTACTGTTCTCTCTCCTTCCTGGTCTAGCACTAGCATGAAATGATCAGATAGACCTAAATCAGTTCTTTACAAGAGAACTCCTAAAAGACAAAGTTTATTTCAAGAGCTCATTGGAACCTCAGGTTATTTCTGTAAACCAAATCTGTAGGTACTGACTGGAGCACATAGGAACACTAGACTAACTCCAGAACCAAGTCAAGTCTTCTAAGGATCCTCAAGATCAGTGTCTTCCAATATAAATCATATTGTGGACTGATTATAAAAATCTAATTTCTGTTCTTCTAGGCCCTCCATAACTTCAAAACAGATTTAAAAGAAGAGGTAACAACCAAGGTAACAAACTTCTTATCAAGAGTTTACTAGGTGCCTGGAATTGTGCAAAGGAGGAACAGGAATAGGAAGAGCAGGACATTTGGCACAGACAGAGATGAGAAGGAAGTAGATCTGAGTTTGTGATTCTCATGAGCTTCCCCAAGGAGAATGGCCATTTCTCTAACTTTCCTGACCTCCTGATATAATACAGCTCTTGCCATTAAAGGGAACCAGTAGGTTCTTCCCAAGGAAGGTTTTAGAGGGACACATTCCAAAACATCAACTAACTCTATTTCAAATTTTGTGGCAGAGTAACTGCTAGCAGTGATACCAAACCAATTCACCTCCTACTGTATCAAGTCTCCAAACCCAATCAAATGCTTCTTGGCCAATAAGGCCATACTATCTCCTCACAAGGTTTCATTCCTATACTGATCATCTCTACTTCAACTGGTTAATCCATCTCTAGTCTATTCTACTGTATCCTCTGAAATTTCCTGTTATCACAAACTTGTCCATCTTAAACTGAAAAAAAAAATTTTCCCAAGAAAATATCCATCTTCTATCCTTATCACCTCCCCGGATATTAAGAAAAAAAATCCCAGTTACAAACATGAATAGTCAAATAAAACAAATTCCCATATTGACCATGTTTGAAGAATTCTACATCCATCAGCTCTCCATCAGGATATAGGTAGCAAGCTTCATCATGAATCCTCTGGAGTCATGGCTGATCATTGATCACAGTTTTTAGGTCTTACAAAGTTGTTTGTCTTTACAATAATATTGTTGTATACATGGTTCCCCTGATTCTTCTTACTTCACTCTCCATTATTTATGCAAGTCTTCCCAGGTTTCCCTGAAATCATCCTGTTGATCCTTTTTTAGAACACAGTAAGTTATCTTTAAGAGTTACCAATGATCTGCTAGTTCCTAGATCTAAGGGCCTTTTCTCTTTATTCATCTTCCTTGACCTCTCTATAATTTTTGATACTGCCAACCACCAAATCTTCTCTCCTTTCCTTTCTTCTGTGAAACCCTTTCCTCTCCTGAAAAATTTATCTTGGAGTCATGTATAAAGGAAATCCATGGAGAAAAGAGTGTGACTTGACAGCCCAGTTTACCAAACAGAGAGTCATGGAGATTTTTAGCTCCTAGGAGAGAAGACCCAAATCCATGCTTGCTGCACTTGGGGACATTTAAGAAGATAAATTAATATCAAAAAGATTCTTTCTCATACAGGTCTTGAAATCCTAGCCATAGTGGGGTATGGGAGTGGGGGACAACTCCTTCCATCCTGGTAATTCAATCTGTTCTCTCTTTCATGCATCACATGTCAGTCATATTTCTCACGCTTTTAGAACTCCCCAATCCCAAATAATGAAATGCTCAGACCAAGGCAACTGTGATCAAGATATCTTTTTCCAAAGCAGTCACGGTATTAATAAAAACAGAAAATATAAACTGTGAGAAATGAACCCAACAAGCCCCCAACTGTGAGAAACATGTTGACCTTAAACAAAGAACAATACTTGTGAAATCAGGAAAGCTTTTATTAATTTTTATGTTCATTCCCCCTCCCAAGGAAAGTTAAGCCCTTTATATGGTTCCAAGTTTGAACTTCCCGCCACACCATCTAATGGCCAGGTGAGGCCTCCTGACCACATGACTTCATGTTCTCCTCTCTGACAAGCTTTCCCTCAAATAGCTCATCAAGACTGTCTACAAGTTTCTGACTTTTTACCTGACCATGCTAGGTCACAACTCTGATAAACTGCTATCACTTAGAGCTGGGAGGAGTTTTAACCCTGTGGAAACAGAACTCCTTCTTTTTGTTTCCCACAAAACAAACTTTAAAGAAAAGGAAAACTTGGGAATCAATCTCTACTCTCTTTGACAAAAAGAGGGAGAGAACAACCACTCTGCCATCCCCCTACATTCTCTTGCCTCTGATCTAAGCACCAGGTATGTTCCATATAATTACAGTGGGAGAATGTGACTCCCCAGAGCCTTAGCAGCCACCTCTACATCTCACTCCCATAATTTCAAAGTCTTTCAACCCATCATCACTCAAATCAGTGGGCATCTCCCCCGCTCAATTCACAAACCAAACTCCCACTTGACCAGTTTGCCTCTACCTCACCAGCACTCAGCACACCAGGTAACTGCTCACCTGCTTACTTCTGCTCTTTTTCCTGAAGTGCTCCCTCTCCCCTTCCTTCAGGACAAGGGAAGGGCAGCCTGTCTTTTCCTGAGGCAATGACAATCTCACATTTTCCAGAGGCTTGCTCACAGAGACAGGTGCTGAAGATCTTATGATTTCTGCCTGCAGAAACTCATCTCCAAATGCCCTGCCACACTAAGATTTTTAAAATCCACAGAAGAGAGCGGAAACAAGTTCAGAAGGGAACATAGACATGCTGACAGTTCTGATATCGCTGTAGTAAATTTAAAATTTGCTTAAAAAAATAAAAATAAGCAATGTGTAACACAAATTCAGTTTCATTTTTAAAAAGTCCCAGACCTTAATTGTTAAATAAAAATGACAACCAAGAAAAATCAGTAACTACCAACCCAACTGTTTATTTTCCTATATCTACAAAATCTTTATGAAAATAATTTATACACACACTGAGAGCATCCTTCATAAAGATACAATAAGGGAAAAGGCAGACATTCACAAATAACATTCTGCAGAAGAGCATATCTTTAGTCGCACAAACTACCGAAAAGGGCAAAATTAAAAGCTGCAGCTGTGCTTATCTATTGTTGACTATAAAAAAAAGCATAGGAATGGTAGGGCCAAATGTCGTCTGAAGGGTAATTTTCCAACAAGATATCTTCTGTGCTTATGTCCAGATTATACAATATTCCTTCAAAGATGTGATCATGTTGGTCAGCCCTCAGATTTTTAGCATCAATCAAGAAATAAAGCAAGCAGCCACATGCTTGCAGAAAGCGTTAGCCACTGTCATAAACATGATCCAGAGCAAGGTCCAAACGGAAGATGGATTCCCTGGTGGTGGGCAAAATACTCCAGACATTCCTGTTTGTGGATATGATCGTAATGATTATGCCAACTCTGCAGCGCAGGAAGGTCTGCTACGTTAGATCTGTAATTATCCAAAAGATTCCAGGCCACCTATGTACACAGGAACGACTAACCGAATATAAGATCAGATGTCTACTGTCATTACTATTATCAGATAGAGTTACAGAGATGCTAGCTATAACAGCAAGAAAAGAAAAGGAAAGTGAAAGAATAAGCACAGACAAAAAGTCCACCAAATTTTCAATATTTGCAGATGATGTGACGCTTTACTTAGAGACCTCCACAGAGATGCAACTACAAAATTAACTGAAATAAACCAGTATAGTAGCAGGATATAAAATTAACCCACAAAAATCAGCAGCAGCCTTTCTGCATATAGCTGACAATCTCCTGTAGGAGGATATGGGTGGAAATCCCCTTAAAATAACTAAAATATATCAAGGAAATGGGAAGTAACTTATCAACCAACAATACTTAGGATATATGAATACCACTACAAAACACTCCTTACCCAAATAACGGAAGGCAAATAAGTGAAGAGCTCTTAATTGTTCATGGTTGGGTCATGCTAATATAATATAAAGTTTATTACCTAAATTAATTTACAGTTAGTGTCATATCAATCAAATTACCAATGAGGTTATTTTATAGAACCCCATAAAGAAATAATAAAAATTCTATGGAGGAGCATAAGGTCAAGGGTCTCAAGGGAGATAAATGAAATATCCTAGCACTAATATAGTATAAAGCAGTAATAATCAAAATTATATGTTACTGGATAAAATCATAAGAGTGTATCAGGGGAACAGTTTAGGTAATTAAGAACAGAAATAGTAGCATGGGAGGAACCAAAGAGAATTAGGCTAAAAAGAAGCATGCTATAGTGCTGGACTTGGAGTTGGGAAGAACCAGATTCAAATCTTGCCTCAGATTTTTACCAGCCACTCAATTTTGGACAAGTCATTTAACCTTTCGGTCTTAGTTCCTGTATCTATCAATGGAGAAAACAGTAGTATGTATGAATGAATGAATGCATTTATTGTTTATTATAAAAGTATTTATTAAGTGTTTACTATGTGCAAAGAGGACTATGCTAAGTGTGGCACATAGTACACATAGTACACATAGAAAAAAAACCAGTCCTTGCACTTAAATTATTCACATTCTAATGGGGTTGACAACACACATGGAAGGTTTCAGCTTCCAATTACATGGAAAATGTCCCCTGGTCTTTAGGGTATAGTGACAAAGCAGAGGGTAACGCCTTTTTTAATGTAATTTCCAGCAATAGAAAATGAGGATTTGGTACATGCCCAGACTGCCTAAAATCAAGGCACCTCTGTAGGAGACATTAGGGACCTACTTCTGGGAAAAGACACTCTGTGCAGACCAACAATGTGGGTGGAAAAAACCTCTTTCCACTGGCTGTGTAGTCAGAACAGACTGTCTTTAAATCTACCCAAATAAGTCACAATGTGACTTAGAAAGTCAGACTTCATAAAATATAATTTGAAAAGAAAATAAGCAGTTCAGAAATTAACCAAGTCTGACAGTCATATGTAACGTTCCACACCAATAGTTCTTCCACCCAGCAAAGAAGGCGGGGATGTGCATTCTGTCCAGCTCTTCTCTGAGATCACCCTTCTCAATTGTCATAATTGCATAACCTTCATTTTTTGGTTTTTCTTTCCATTCACATAATTGAACTGATTGTATAGATTGTTTTCCTAGTTCTAATCAAGTTCTTTAAAAAAAAACAAAAAACATCAAGTTTCTCTCACAAAAGCCCATCTTTTTATTATTTATACTTTTCAAATAATATTGTATAACTATGAGTAATACAATAGTACCATTTTCAAAGAATTAAAGTTACAGGTCAACCAAAGAGAGATGGAAAGGAGCTTGGGGAGTATGAGTAGGCTGCAAAAAAATCAGCAAAACTTATGCAGGAGAAAACGCATAAAGGATATCATCAGAGATGTATCTGTGTATCAGAGATATATCAGAGTAGAAAAGAAAGTTGCTCTGTACCACGGGAGGAACAGTATGAATTGTCAAGCACAAAAACTCAGGCCAATAAAATGATCATAAATAATAATGGGGCGTCTTATTCAGGGTCAAGGAATTGCAATCCAGCATACCAGCTTTTCAGACAGGGGTTCACCGGGAGGGGAGTTACAACAGGGGTTATATACTCTCAGGAGTGGCAGCTAGGTAGATAGATGGAACAGCAGGTGGCTCATAAGTTATTTATTGCAGAGTGATAGCAGCTTCCTGGAAAGACCACAGGCTCAGTTTAAGGTACTTCTAGCCAACAGAGGCGGGCGATTGACTGGGCCCCAAGCTGGGATCACCTGTAGGATCAACAGATTAGCTAAACTTCAGGGAGGAAAGGTTTGCAGAGGTTTTCTTGGAACTGTCTCTCCCAGGGAACAGGGGCAGCTAGAAACTGCCAGTATTAGCAGAGATTCCCAGGAGTTTACCTTGGGAGTAGGAGTGAAGGGGGACTGAATGAAAACTGCCAGTCAGGACAGGGTAGGGCCCAGATCTTCCCAGGTATTGAGAAAATAGATAGACAGATAGACAGACAGATAGATGTGTAAGTTCATCCTTTGTTGCCGAAGAAGACCATGCCATCAGAGAAATAATGACATGACTTGCACTTGACTTTGTTTTTTTGAGTGAAGGAGTGCTGTGCAGGCCACCAGCCTCACTTCTCCTTCAGAGCCATATGAATCCAGTGACCAGACATTCATCAAGATGACTGGAGATGACCCAAGATGAGGCAATTGGGGTTGTGACTTGCCCAAGGTCACACAACTAGTGAGTGTCAAGTGTCTGAGGTGAGATTTGAACTCAGGTCCTCCTGACTCGTACACTGGTGCTCTATCCACTGCACTACCTAGCTGCCCCATAGATAGATAGATAGATAGATAGATAGATAGATAGATAGATAGATAGATAGATAGATAGATGGATGGATGGATGGATGGATGGATGGATGGATGGATGGATGGAAAGGAAGAAATGGACAGATGGATGGGTGGATAGATAGATAGACAGACAGATATCCCAGATTCAGAAGTCATCCATGGTATGTATACATGCATATTTGTGTATGTCTGTATGAATATAAACAATATACATATGTGTGTTTATGTTTGTGTGTGTAGCTTTTCTATATACAGCTCAGCTTCTGGAGCCATTAAAGATTTTTGAGGAGAAGAGAATGATACAGATTTGTATTTTAAGATAATTAGTTTGGCAGATTTATGGAGTATATATATATATTAGAGATGGAAGATACTGAGATAAGAACACTAATTAGGAGGCTACTGCAATTGTCCAAGTTAGAGGTGATGAGAGTCTGAATTAGGGTAAAGCAGATGAGAGAAATGCAATTTGGCAACTAATTGGACATGAAGACTGTGAAGGATACCTCCAAGGTTATGAATGTGAATGACTTGGATGATAGAGGTGCTGTCAAAATAAAAAAGTAATTTAGGAGATATGGGTTTTGAGTGAAATATAACAGTCCCTAGGGGCTCCCCTTCTTGTTAAGTAGGTTCCCCAGAAAAGCTGCTCCAAATTTAAGGTACCCTGTGAATCAGTACATGCTCAAAATCTTATTCACAGACCTCCGTTAACATGTTTGCTTTTATCAGTCTGCCAGAGGAAACCTTAGCTTGGGACAAAATAATCAAATAGTGTGATGTATATATATATATATATATATATATATATATATATATATATATATATATATATATGCATAATCATAGCAAATTATAACTAAATAATATATCAAGTTTTATATTAATATGTATACATATAATTATATAAAAAGTATATAAAATTATATGTACTGTAAGTATATAGAAATAAAAAACAATATGTGATAATCAAATATATCAAATTGTATATACATATATGTATATATAACAAATTTTATATGCATATATGATTTGTGAAATAAATATTTTAATTTGTTATAGTACTTTTATTATATGAACATAGAATTTTCTGTGGTTAGTTTGAGCCAATTTGTATGCATATATGTGGGTATATTTATAATATATATAATGTTATACTGTTTGATGATCGTGTGCTACACATATGTATGGGGGACATATATGCATGTGTATATAAGTACAGATACGCATGTATATATAGATATACACATATACATAAGAAACTTTTTATAATGAGAACATATTTCTAAAGCATTTAGCACAATGAATGGTTGACAAATGCTTTTTCCCTTTCAATCCTTCCCATAATGTTGTTTGTCTTTTGTTTTTGAAGAGAATCAGTGACATCACAAACTGATGTCTTGACTTGCCTGTGAATTGGATTTATAGGAGACATAATGGCACAAAGTCATCAGCCTCACTCTCTCTTCCAGAGTCATCAAAGTCAAGAGAAAAGTCAGGACAGTTGGTAATGACCTGGGATGCAGTGGATGAGTTGGCATCTTTGATGTCCAACTAAGGTCTAAGAGCTCCCCAGCACCTGCTTCAGCCAACTTTGTGGCTGTTGGAACAAATTATTCTCATCCACCCATTCTACCATGGGAAGCCTTCACATGCTTGGGACAGATATTCTCTAACTCACCTACCTGTTTGAGGCTGGTCTGTTAACCTGGTTTAGCCTGTCTGCCAAGATGGTTTTACTGGGATATGGCTGCCATACATGCCACAGTTTCCTGAAGCCTGAGAGTTGGGTGGCAGATGGACACCAAAGACGGATGACCAGAAGTGCTGGTCTTCTTGAACACGTAAGTGTTCCCCGTAACCATCTTCTGTACAGATGTCCTTCTGATTCTCCCCAAACCCAACTTGTTCATCTTCTCTCTCTTGAAATTATTTTGCATTACAATGAATGGACTTGGTATTTACTTACTTGTGCACATGTTACAATACCTACTTGAATCTAAGTTCCTTAAAAGCAAAGACTATTTAATTTTTACCCTTGTATCCCTAGCACCTAGGAGAATGCCTAATAAATATTAATAAATATTTCTTGACTTGAATTTGACCTGAAATGAGTGTTTCACAATTAAACAACAGTGAATAATAAGACTGTCTTGGCATTCTCCCAGAGGATAGGTCTTATTCTTGCCTTCACAATGTCCTTGTCCCAAAGCGATTCACAGAATGCAAACTGATGTATATATATATATATATATATATATATATATATATATATCACCATTCAAATGCTGAAAACAGAAGCTTTCAAATTTACCTATAAACTTAAAAAGTAACTGTGCTCACTGTCAAAGAAGGCAGAAACAAGGAAGAATTTATGAATATTTATATCCTAGTTCTTTATAATACAGGCTTTTTTTCCTTAAGAAGAATTTAAATCTTTCTGATGAATGGAGAAACTTTCAGCATAAATATGCATAACTCTGATGTTCTAAACAAGATCTTTGATATTTGATCTAATTTTGAAATTAGAAGAATGAAAATTGAGCATTAGAATCTCTAGTTCTTCTGAGCAGCCTTTTTTTAGATGCATTACAATTTATAGTCTAACACCACAGTATCTGTGATTTCACATTTTAGAATTATTAATTGAGATTAAGACTTATCTATATTTCACTTTCTGTTCTAAACTGCCTCCAAATGAGATGAGAATGATGCTTTTTTATTAAGCTCTGGTAGGCATCTGCTATCCAAGGCTTCAGAAAAATTACTCTGGAGAGTGAACAATTCCCAAACATATTAGAAATCCCAAACAAATACAAACCAAAGAAATAGAATCCACTTTTGACTGTCATCTTTAAAAGATATCACAAAGAAATGAAGCAGATGTCAGGATTTTTATCTCAATGACAGATTCATCAAGTCAACAAAGGCTCTGCCAAAAAAAACATTTAAACTATGTATGGGGAAGGGGAAGGCTTCTCATTTTCAAACTTTTTTAAAGGCTTTATTTTTCTATGTATCCCATGTGATAAATGTGAATTACATCCTGTGAATAAACCAAAGTCACAAAAATAAGCCAGAAAAGGCAGTATCAAAATGCCTAAACTAAGCTCAAATAACAAAAGCAGATTAGGTCAAACTGAAAAGAAAAATCCATCTGACTTCCAGGTTGGTAAAAAGAAGTAGTATATGCTAGACACAGAATTCAAACCCATATCTTCCTGACTCCAAATCAGCCCTCTAATTCGCTATGTCATGCCATAGAAAAGAGATTGAAAGCCAGTTAATTGTGTACAAATAAAAAGCTTGTATTTCAACTTCAAGTAATATATTTTCCTTCTTTCCAAAGGAAGTTATTATAACATGAAAACTGTTCAAGTCAAATGTTAGCAGGGCAATTATGCTAGAAAAGGTAGCTCTGCTTCATTTTAGAGTTGGTTCAAAATCAAGTAGAGTCTCATGAATTAAATGCTATAAAATTCAATCTTATAGAGATTCAACATGCCATTTTCTGGTCAAGGCATCCATTTGAAATATTCTTAAATCTTCAAATATTGGAAACTTGATATGGCATGGTATTTTAGGGTAATGTTAATTCCAGTTGATTCCATGTGTTTGGAAGCCCTGAACCTTCCGCCCTTTTCCATCAAAAGTTTTAGCCTTTCTCCAAGCTAATTGAATACCTATATAATATATGGAATGACTATTAAATAACAAATATCAGTAAGTATGTTACTGCTTGGAGAGACCCTGGCCAACCTATTAATGTTTCATATAAAGAGCCATTATCATTTCCCTACAAATGGTGCTGCTGCCATCAACGTCTTCATGCTTTCTCTTGCTGAAACAATCAACTCTTCATTCTTAGCATTTAATTTGTTAATTACTCACTTCATTGCTTCTCAGCCTTTATTAGCTTTAGATGATATTGTACTTTCCATCAGTCCTTCTAGATAACTGCTAAGGTTCACTCCTTTCACAGTGATTATGGTCTTTCCTAGTTCATGAGGATGTGGTTTATACATGTCTCTCATCTACCAAAACCATACTTGTATGTGAAATATTAATGAATTTAAGCTCCATTGTTTTCTCTATAGGATCAACTGCAGAATATTCTTGCACATTTGTGTTGGTTCTTGTTGCACTGATAAACTATTTTACAATAGAAGTCTGTACTGATAACGTTCTGTGCTGAGAAGGCTATGGCTATGCAATTTTTCAGGGATATATAGATATAGATATAGATATGTCTGTCTAACACCTCAACTCCAACCACTCTTGGATTCATAGGATTTGGATATTTATGCATAGCAGCTGTTGGAACTATTTCTCCCAGATGTTTGAAAATGTGCTCCGATGTCCAATCTTCATGGTGCCAGCAACCAGCACAATGTCTGGGTGGTACAAAAGGGCACTAGGAGAAAGGAAGCAACATCACCCTCCTACATGCCAGCAACAGAATGCATAGGTACTGAAAGGCTGGAAAGGATATTCAAAATGAGGCCTGGGGTAGGGTCCTAGAAGACAGAGGAGGAGGGATCACTGATACAAGTGCCAAGATTAACCTTGGCAAGAAGGGCTATTTATCCTCTGAGATTGGAGAGAAGAAGGAAAGAATGGGTGAAGGCACAGAGAAGTTTTGAGTTGACAAGGAGATGGAACACTGCAGCAGAAATGGTCTCAGCTGTTCTGTCTCACTTTTTCAGGTGGGTGATTTTCCACAATCATTTCAATTCAGCCCTCTCCCCACTGTGATTTGTTCACACTTGTGATTTTTTTTATTTAAATTTTCAGAATTCCAAAATTTGACTTCTATTTACTATAAAAGTGGAAGTTTGTTCTACCCACCTCATAAGGCGATTATGGGGTCAATATTTAAAGCTCTACCTAAATTAGAGTTACCATAATGCAGTCACAGAATGTTTAAGATCAGTATGTTAATTGCTTGAATTGTTTCCCTCAAAATGTTCACCTAAGGTGCAAGAAGTTATTAGTTATCTGTAAAATTAACATGAAATTCAACTTATATGCTTACCCATCTGCATTTTTCATTAAAAGAGATTTTACTTTCAGTTTCTATTCCTATAGAGAAAAATTTGTATTTTTTCTGAAAGCAAATTATACTGATTATGAAAGTTACTGATTGCTTAGGAACTCAAGGTCATTTCTTATTTAATAAATTTGCAGAGCTCATGGAACTGGAAAAGTAAGATTAAAGGAGACCATAAAATCATCTGATCTCTATTTCATTATTTCCAAGGATCAATAATTTCATCAATGAAGGTATTCCCTCCATTAATAGAAATCATAAACTATCTACACCTCCTCATCTTGTGTGACTCTTCCCCATGTCTCCCCAGAGACTGTCCCAAAAGGATCAATGTATTAGAAGCTTTCATCTAGGACTCTTCCCATTTTGTGAATATCACTGAAGCATATTTTCTCTAAGAAAGAGGGATAACATCTGGTGTATTCTCCTGACATGTTAGAAATATTAAGATGATTTAAACAAGTAATTTCCAAACTCCATGAAAGTACCAGCGAGTTTCTGGGGCTGACAGATCTCCATGTTTATTATAGATGCTATTAGGATCATACTGAGTAGCCATTCTGGACATGTATGTGCATCAGGGAAGGGGCAGTTTTTTGGGGGGGGAAGACAACAGATATCTAGTATGATCAGAGCAGTTACAGGATCTGCCCACTCTTTCTCAGTGTCCTTTGCTGGAATTACGTGGATGTTCCATAAGGTTCTGTCCTGGGCTTCTTTTCTCCCTCTACACTGTTTGATCTCAAGAATTCAATTGTCATCTCTACGCTGATTTACCCAGCCCTGAATTCTCTGCTGACCTTTAGTCTCACATCTCCAACTGCCTATTTGACATATAGAATAGGACGTCCTGTAGATATCTTAAACTCAACTTGTCCAGAACCGAACACATTATCTTTCCTTCCCCAAATGCTCCTTTCTTCCTAACTTCTCTGTTACTATCAGAGGCAACATTCCCTCTCAGTTACCTAGGCAGACAATCCTCACTCTCTCTCATCACCCCCATAGACAACAGAATTCCAAGCCTGTCTTTTTTTCTCCTCTGATACAGTCACCACCCTAGTGCAGGCCCTCCTTACCTCAAACTTGGACTACTGTAACAGCCTGCTGGTTGATCTCCCCACCTCAAATCTCTCCCCAATGCAGTCTATCCACCATTCACAGTTGTCTTCCTAAAGCACCAGTCTAAGTCATCCTCCTGTTCAATGAACTCTAGTGGCTCCCTATTTTATGGAGAACTCGCATGGGACAGGAGATCACATGGTGGTCAGAAGAAGTGATACAAGGACAGTCTCAAGGTGTGTCTCAAAAACTTTGGAATTGATTATGTGACATGGGAGACAGTGACACAGAACCTCTCAGCATGGCGTGCGCACATCAGAGAAAGTGTTGTGCTCTATGAACAAAGTAGAATTGAAACAGCTCAAAGGAAACGTAGAGTGTGCAGATTTAGAGTATGCACCCCAAATGTTCACATGGACTATCTGTGCCCAACCTGTGGTAGAACATTCCAAGCTCGTATTGGTCTGATCAGCCACATTCGGACACATTGAAACTTGATTTTATCATAATGATGTCATTTTTGTCCTCTTCCAGAATGAAGAACAACCATCAGTGGTTCCCAATCATCACCAAAATCAAATATAAAATCCTCTGGCATTCAAAGTCCTCCATAACCTTACTGATTTTCTCACACCTTCCATCCCACCACTTACGCTTTAATCCATTGACACTGGCCTTCTTACTGTTCCTGACTCAAAGCATTTTCACTGTTTGTGCCCCATGCCTGGAATTCTCTCCCTCCTCATCTGTGCCTCCTGACGTCTCTGGCTTCTTTCACGTCCCAGATAAAATTCTACTTTCCATAGGAAGCCTTTTCTGATTCCCCTTAATTCTTGTGCCTTCACTCAGTTGATTATCTCTAATTCTTCTTGTTTGTACATAGTTGTTTACATGTTGTCTCCCTCTAATACTAGACTGGGAGCTCCTTGATAGGAGGGATTGTCTTTTACCTTTCTTTTCTTTGGATTCCCAACATAGAGTTTAGCGTATTATAAGAGTTTAATAAATGTTTAATGACTGATTTCTTGAGGTTACCTTTAACTCTTTCCTCACCCTTACCTATCATATCCAATCCATTAAATTGTCATATAAATGACATCTCTGCAATATCTCTCATATCTGTTGCCTCTTCTTTGGTCCAATTGTCATTATCCTACAGGGGACCTTCAAAACCTTCTAACTGTATTCTTGTCAAAGCCTCCTAGTCTTCCCATCAATATCCTCTTCCCATTTCAATCCATCTTTCATACTGATGCCAAGAGAATTCTGCTTATACAAAGCATAAGATCTCCTCAAAAATCTTTAGCAAATGAGTCTTGAGCAAAAATCAAACTTCCATCTCTGGTATTCAAGATCGACACTACCCTACTCACTCAAAGCAAAGTCAAGTGCAACTTATGTCATTATTTCTCTGATGGCATAGTCTTCTTCGGCACTGAAGGATGAACACACTATTACTACTACCTTAGTACCTTACTTTTCCAGCTGTATCTCAAATTATACCCCTGCCTATCCCCTCTCACACTTCACATTTGCTAAGCACCCTCTCACTTCTTTGCTTTCCTTAGGCTATTACCTATGTTCACAAGTCTTTTCTCTTTTCTCTTCACCTAATTCCCACTCATCCTTCAAAATCACTTTGCATTAATTCAATATGAAAAGATAATTTTCTCTGAGACATAAATGCACATACTGCTTATGACAAACAGATTAATGTTCTCAGAGTTAGGAAAGACCTCAGAGACTGTTTATTCTAAACTATGGAATCTCCCCTAAAGTAACTAAGACAATTTCCATTCAAATGCCATTGGAAATGAGAACTCCACTGCCCATTCCACTTTTGGACACCTCTGATAATTCAGATTTCTTTTTCCCTGTATTAAGCTGAAATCTGCCTTTGTACAACTTTTACACCTTGTCTTAGGTCTTTTCAACAATGATCCCTCTTTCCTTTTTTCATAATCTTTCTTTATAATAACTCCTTAAACATGTGAAGACAGCTATCATGCCCCACTCTACATCTTTTCTTCCTCAGGTTGAACACCAATAGTTTGTTCAACCAGTCCTTGTGATAGGGTTATGGTGATGGGGTTATGGGATTCACACTGGACCCCTAAAAGGAAAAGACCATTTCTTTAGGACTTGGACTCCTAAAAACCCATACATTTCCATAGCCCAGATCCCTGCTCCCATAACCTCATCACTTGTATGTCACAATCTTCAGTACCCTCATCATCCCTGGAGCCCTTATCTGCATGACAGAAATGATTATCTCTCTCTTATATTAATAACCATTTGCTATTGGGGAGATCCAGGCTTTTTTCCTTTCTTATTTCATTATTCTCTAACATTCTCCTCAATCTTGTTCAGACCCCACCCAACCAGGAAAACCAGGTTAGGTGACCTGGTGCATTCTAGTCCATTGTTTTATTTGGACATCTCTGAATAGAAGCGAATTTCCCCTTTTGTCTAGATTGCCCTAAAATGGGGTGGTCTGGGAAAAGGTAAGTCTCTTTGATCAAGATTAGTGATCAAAGTCCCCTCCTCTAATGAGATCCTCATTAGAATAAATCCACTTCTCATTATAATATTCATTCTCTCATTGTTAACCAATCAGAGTTGATTTCTACCCTCTGGAACACTCACTCTTCCAAGGGCATATAAGTGTTGAGTGGGTTCCATGACAGATCTCTGACATTCAAGAGTACCACTTTTATTAATTACCTGTTAGCAACAATTAATAAAATTATTAATCACTCAGAAACTGTCTCTCAAGCTTTTTAAGTCACATGCACACACTCTTAGCTGGTCAGTATCCTTCACAAAATTTGGCTCCTACAACTGAAAAACTCTAAATGTGGTTTATACCAAAATTCACTGCTCTGATTTCAGGTATTTGCCTGTCATTATGCACTGAGGTACTATTGAAAGAGCCCTGACTAGAATCAGAGGACCCCAGTTCAAATCCTGTCTTCTCCAATAATTAGTATCTATGTGATAAAATCTCATTTCAACTCCCTGGGTCTCAGTTTCCTCACCAGTAAAACCAAACAACTGGACAAATGTGGCATTCGAGATCCCTTCCATGTCTAGCTCTATTATGTAATTTCAAATCACATTAATATCTTTGGCAAACACATAACACCATTGGCCCCCCTTCAGCTTGCAGCCCAGTAAAGCCCTAAATTTTTTTTCCCAAGAACATTTGGCTAGATTAATCTTGGCTATTCTGGATTAGAGACAGAAGACCAATTAGAAAGTGCAATAGTCCAGGGGAGCTGTGATACGGCCCTTAAGTAAGAATTAAAATAATAAAAATATTCAGGATTTCACATCACTCAATGTATTTCACTATTAGCATTCTTTTTTATCTGTGACAGCTTGAAGCACGTTTTCTTCTCATTACAATATTACAGTTTAACTGTAATATGTTGAGAACTGTTCAATCTTAGATTCATCTGTCTTTATCAGGGGATTCTATTTGTATATCATAGCTTGATTTAGCTATGTCTGAGAAATTTTCTTGGCCAATTTTCTAGAATGTTGCATTCTGAGAAATTTTCTTGGCCAATTTTCTAGAATGTTGAATTAAAATCTTTTGCTATTGTTATTTTTTTTCCTGTTTGGAGGATGAAGACAATACTATAATTGTTGAGTTGTAACCTATTCTCCAAACCACTATTGGATTCCAGTTTGGAAGATAATAATTTTCAGGGCCTACATTTCCTCTAATGGATCTATGTTGGTTACAATTCTGTTTTGTATAGTATTAAGTGTGCTGTTGGTTGACTCCTCTTTCAGGTTTTCTACTATATTCTCTCCAAGTTGGTCATTCTCTGCGATATTTCTTCTTGATCTTTTTAAACATCTTTAAATTCTAGCTTGATTTTTTTGCATGATTTTTATTTTCTTCAAAGTTTTTTTTTAATTTTACTTGATTGTTTTCTTGTGTTAGGGGCAGTTTTCACCCTCCCCATCCCCAGTAATTGCCTCCTGGCCTATCTTATAGATTCAAGAAACCTCAAAATGTAAAAGACTTAAGTCCTGAATGAATCTTAACCTATGGACTGCACCTACAGCATGCTTTAGAGCAGTAATTTTGAACCTTTTTTGCTTTGTAGGTCCTTTCTCAGAACTATGTTTTAAAATAATGAGAAAAATTGCTAAATTTCAGTTAGAGCTTAGTGAAAATAAAGATGCAATTTTTTTTCCAGAAAAATTCAGGCCATGAACAAACTTGATGGGACTTCTGTTCTTTGTTTTGCCATCAGGGCCATCAGGGAAGAAGCCTGGGCTCTGGGGAACTTTACAGATTCATCTTTCAGAGTCCAGCCAAGACTATGAAAGCTAGCCCTTATTGTTTTGAAAACAGTTCCAATAAGATTACAAGGACACTCATGGGATAAAGTTCTCTCCCCCCTCCCCTTTTCCCCCTCCTTCAGTCCTCCAACAATTATAATGCTCAAAGATCACAAAACACAGACATAGGAAGGGAAGTAACAAATTCTATCTTTGTTTCTCCACCAATCTCTGATGGGGGACCCCTGAGAAGCCAGGGAAACTGGTAAAACTTCACTGACTGAGTAAAGGTTTGTGGAATAAATGAATTGCTCAGCTTTATATGCAAGTCCACAAAAGCTTATTTATAATACTTTTCTAATCCCAAAGGGGCACTGCATTTGGAACAAGGGATGGAGTTGCAGTGTTGGCTCTGATGGAGGCATCAAAGGGATGAGAGAAGTAGATGGGCAAGGTTTCCACTGACCACCACAGCAATGGAGATAAAAGTTTTGCAGAAAAGAAGAGGGTCAACAGAGAGTAAAGGTATGTCATAGGATCTATGTTAGCCTATGTCATAATTAAAAGACAATATCCACCGTAGGAAAAGGCTCTCAAAATAGGAGATTGAAGTGAAAGGAGCTATTCAAATGTATGGTTTGATTTGAAATCACTGACTTTTATAGTACATTCTCATCTTTAAGGATCTCAGTTCTCAAATAAAAATCTGAGAATTTTACTTCAGTTCATTTCATTTAAATTAAGTAAATGTTCATATAAAGATCAAAGAGCTAGGGATCCTTTCGTCATTGGTTTTCAGAAAAGCTTTTGATGTGTATATCTTAAAAGAAAACCACATGGAGAGGGAAACATTGTCATGGAAGAACGATCATAAAGTCTTGTATTTGTTTATGAAACATTAAAGGACCTTAAAATAAAATTACTGCAATTAACAGCATTTGTGAGGATATGTGTGACAAAGAATAAGAAAATAAGGTTAGATTTTAAAAAAAAATCAGACTAGCATTCTATACTGAAGAATATAGCCAAGAGGAAAATGAACATCCCAGATTCAATCTTAGGAGCTGCTAAGTGGCACAGTGAAAGCTGAGCCTGGAATATGGAAAACTTGAGTTCAAATCTGGCATCAGATGTAACTTTGGGCAAGTTGTTTGCCTCCCTTTACTCAAATGCAAAATAAGGATAAGAAGAGTATCTACCTCCCAGGGTTGTAGAATCAAATGAGGTTTGTTAAGTGTTTGGCACACAGTTGGCACTTAATAAATACTTGTTTCCTTCCTTCCTTCTTTCTTTCCTTCCTTCCTTCTTGCCTGCCTTCTTTCCTTCCTTCCTTCCTTCATCTTTGGACAATAGGTATAAACTGTCACTGGGCCCATATTTAAAGGTTTTCCATCTTGGTAGAATCTTCCAGGTCTCTACTAGGCTTTGAGAAAACAGCCACACTGAGATGAAACATCCAAATAGTGCTTCAGTGGAGGATGCTTCAATTTTGGGGAATCAGTTGTTCCGAATAGTTGAGGATTAAGCACTAAAAAATTTTTAACTGTCTTGAAATATTTCCCCAAAAACATATTCTATGGTTCTCTGCCTTCATAAATAGAATATACAGAATAAATTAGCCATTTCTTGATGATTTCAGAGTCATACTTATTGTTATTATCTGTACCTAATTCTTCTCCCCCAATCTATATATAAACTCCATTAAGTACAGAAATTATATCTAATCTGAAGCTTATATTTCTCCCAGCACCTCATATAGAGCTCTGTATACAGTAGGTGCTTAACAACTTTTAAAATTTCAGTTAATCCATTCTGAGGTTATATACACAGAGTCTACTGAGCTATGTAGAAAATGATCCCAGGCTACTCTGATTTTCGATTCTTGTATCTGCTTTTTGTAGGTTTTCTGTCCCTTCTCTTACTATAGGACTATTAACTCAATATTAATTGAGACTTAGGTTTTTCTGTTTTTGTTTGTGTGGTGTGTGTGTGTGTGTGTGTGTGTGTTCATGTGTGTGGTTACTCCTTCCTCTCACTGTGTTGCTTCTAATATACTGTTATGGGCATGGAAATCAGATAGTCAAGCTTGTTAGAACTATTTTTGTGAACATAAGGAGACACAGGTTCTGAGGTTCTGGCCTATGTACAAAATATGTGAGTGTATGAATTTTCTCATACCAAATTTGATCATATAAAGGCCTTTTCATTTAAGGTCTGAGTTTCAGTTAGGCATACAAATATCTGAGTTCTAAGTAAGTTAGGTGTTACTATACCATATGCTACCTCTCCTCCTCTACAACAATTGCCTTATGACCTGGAGAATTTTCTGCCCTTATGGGCCCAATCTCCTGACTGGTATCACATAATTTCCAGGAGGGCACTAGCCATGGTTCCTCTTTTATGGTAGGGACTCTCTTGCTTACTTGCATTTGTATCTCTAACTCTAAGCATAGTGCCTGACACATGCAAGTTTTTTAGCTATCTATCTTGTGACCCAAAAGAGTCAAAATATTTCCATTTAATACTAGAGATCATAATCTCTGGAGAAAACTTGGGCTTAATATAGACAAAATGAAGTTACACATATAAAAATGCAAGGTCCTGCAGAGCAGTAAATGGTACCCTCATGGTCTGAGTCACTGGCATCTTGGATATATTCCACACATCTTTGATTTCACTATGAGTGTAATGTAACAATAAATGAGTATGACTTATAATAAGGTACAACAGAAGTCTAGAAGCAACATAAAATGTGACCTTTCTCTTTTGAATCTAATCCACTACCACCTTACAGATAATTTCATGTGAAAAAACTAGAAAAAATAAAAGGCATGATATAATTATCACTATACTTTATTTCTTTTCCTCCTTCCCCTTTACCTTTCCATTTCCTATATGTTATAGAAAATATTATGATACTCAGGCTGTTAAACTAGGCTTAGGTAGGAAAAACAAAATCATATGAAATCTCAAATACATAAAATTAAATTTGGTCTGTAAGATGCTATAAATGTCATCATGGAGACTAGGGTATGAATTGTCTCCATGGAGATCCACATGAGATCTTTCTACTTAAAATTATCATCACACATAATCAAGTATAGGTTTAACCATGGAAAGGAACAGGAAGAATATGGACATGTGATCCTTCAAGAGATAAAACCCAAACACTCCTGAATGTTATCATTCCATTATCAGAATGAATAGGAAGAAACCCTTTAGGAAAGGTTCTTCCTCACTCAAGGCTACAAAAAGAAGAAGAAACACAGTGATGATTATATTTACGACAACAACAGTTTGCGAGCAAGATGCTTAATAAAGGCATCAGATATTGGAAGAGGAGTAAGGTATTTATATAGCACCTACAGATGTGCCTGGTACCGTGCTAAGTGCTTTTTCATAAATATCTCATCTGACCCTCACAACAACTTTGCAACATAGAGTCTATTAGCGTGAGAATCAGTAGACCAATTCTGATGAGATGGCATCCTCTTCTCTATGTTAGTGATCAGTCAGATAGCTCTCCAGAAAAGCCTTCTCATTTACTTAAAGTCAATCTAAACAGTCATCCTGGCATAACAACCCGGTAGTTGATCTACATAAGTCAGTTATGTGTGTTCACATGTCTTTTCTTTAAATATACTTAATGAATGCAGAGGAATAACATTTTATTAGATTCAATAAACATTCATGAATTCCTACTATGCTCAATGTTGTCTTCGTCTTTCATACTTGAAGAAGACCATGTCAACAGAGAAATGATGACATGATTTGCACTTGACTTCAAGTGAGGGAACACTGTGTAAGGTCACCAGCCTCACTTTCTCCTCCTGAGCCATCTGGCTCCAGTGACCAGATATTCATCTGGATGATTGGAGATAATCCAGGACGTCAATGTACGATATGAGGCATTGAGAAAACAAAAATGAAATGTCACAGCTCTTGATCTAGTGAAGAGTACAGGAATCAAGGTCCATAGTTTGAATCCTGACTTTGCCAGCTATGCAACCACGAACAAATTGCTGAACCTATGTATACCACAGTTTTCTAAATAGGAATATTAATACGTATGATGCTTATCTCACCAGGTTGTTTTGAAGAAGGAATTTTATGTCTCAAAGAGCTACATAAGTAAGAATTACTAAGAAGAAGGCAAATATTTCAACACCACAAATACAAATCTGCCTCTAAATCAATGATCCCCAGTGGCCTGAAGAAAGTCAAACAGAATGGTAGAAGAGATGCAAAAAACAAGTCATGCATCCATTAACAAGCATTTATTATGCTTCTATTATGTGCTGATAATATGCCTTGTATAAAAGAAAAGAAGCAACAGCTGCTAAAAAAAATAACATTAATATGAAAAAAATATCTTTACTCTCAGCTCTCTGTTCATGTGTATACTTACAAAGACAAAAGTGAAATATTCCCTGCCCTCAAGGAATGTGTGTTCTATTAGGTGATGCAATGGGTAAATGTATAAGTAAAGACAAAATAAAGGTGAGGTAATTTGGTGGGCAGGACTCTTATACTTCGAGGGAATCAATACAACCTCATGTAGGAAGAAATAATTTGTAACTGAACAGATAAGGCCTCATGAAAACAGTTGGGCAGCTAGGTGGTGCAGTCAATACAAACTAAGTCAGGAAGACTCATCTTTCTGAGTTCAAATCTACCCTCATATATTTGTGCAAGTCACTTCATCCTGTTCGCCTCAGTTTCTTCATCTGTAAGACAAACTGGAGAAGGAAATAACAAACCACTCCAGTATCATTGCCAAGAAAACCCCAAATGGTGTCATAAAGAATCAAGATGCCTAAAAATAACATACAAGATTAAGCTCATGAGGTGAGCATTGAGAGAGGGGCAAATTTCAATACGGAGAGATATTAAAAATAAGACAATCTAGTCAAGGGAAGCAGCACACATAAATACACAAAATCAGAAAAGGGCAGTAGTACAAGATCAGGAAAGAACAAACAACTGGATTGATTAGAATTCAAGAATATATGAATGAATGAATGAAGGAATGAATGAATGAATGAAAAAGATTTTATTAAGCACTTACTATGTGCTAAGCATTATGTGACTGGTTTTTGAGAAAGCTAGAAAGGTAGACTAGAGAAAGACAGGGAAGGTCCTTCAATGCCAGGCTAAGAAGTATTTTATTTGGTAAGTAGTGGGGATCTAATAAAGGTTTTTGAGCAGTGAAGCAATGAGAGTAAGAGTTAGGAAGATTACTCTAGCTGCACGGTAAAGGACTTGACAGTCCGGGGGCATGTATTACTATTGCCCTGCATTAAACTCAGAATAAAATTTGTTCATGTACTTAGGTTAGTGGAATTTTTTTTCCTGATTAGGAATATCTAATAAAAAGATAAAACCTGTACATGGGTAATTAAAGTTAGAGAATAAAGGGGGCACTGGAAAGAACAGATATGGAAAATAAAGAATCTTAAAATAGGGAAATGACAGATCAAAGAACACAAAGGATGTCTCAAAAGTCTTAGCGTGGTTTTAACCTTTAATGACTTCATATGTGTTTTAAATGCTACAAACATAAAAAAAGATAATTTGAAAGTTAGTTAAATTTCCATACAATCATTTAGCTTTGGAATTTTTTTCCTGGTAAACTTCTAGAATGTATAGATTTTGTTTATTTATTGGCATTTATTTTTTAAAATTTTGACTTCCAAATTCTCTCCTTCCATTTTTCCCCACCCATTGTGAAGGCAAGAAATATGATCTCAATTATACATCTGAAATCATGCAAAAAGTTTTTTCATATTTGTCATGTTGCCAAAAAAAAATAAAGTGAAAAAATTATGCTTCAATCTGCATACAGATTCCATCAGATCTTCCTCTGGAACTGGATAGCATTTTTCATCAGAAGCCCTTTGGAATTGTCTTGCATCATTGTATTGATGAGAATAATTAAGTCATTCACAGCTGATCATCATATAATATTGCTCTTACTATGTACTCCTGGTTCTGCTCACTTTGCTTTGCATGAATTCATACGTCTTACCAGATTTTTCTGAAATCATCCTGTCATTTCTTATAGCACAATAGTATTCAATCACAATCATAAAGCACAACTTCTTCAACCATTCCCCAACTGATGATATCCCCTCAATTTCCAATTCTTTGTCACCACAAAAAGAACTGCTATAAATATTTTGTATATATAGCTCCTTTTCTTTTTTCTCTGATCTCTTTAGGATACAGTAGCATTGCTGGGTCAAAGGTTTATAGCCCTTTGGGCATTTCCAAATGGCTTTCCAGAATGTTTGGATCAATTCACAACTTCACCAACAGTGCATTAGTGTCCCAATTTTTCCACACCCTTTCCAACATTTGTCATCTTCCTTTTCTGTTATGTTAGCCAGTCTGATAGTTGTTTCCTCAAAGTTGTTTTAATTTGCATTTCTATAATCAACAGTGATTTGTAGATAGCTTTGATTTCATCTTCTGGAAACTGTCTGTTCGTATCCTTTACCATTTATCAATTGAGGAATGACTTGTATACTTACAAATTTGACTCAGTTCTCTATATACTTAAAAAATGAAGACTTTCTCAAAGAAACTTGCTGAATTCCTTTTTCTTTCCAACATGGTTGCATTAGTTTTGTTTGTGTAAAAAAACCTTTTTAATTTGATGCAATCAAACTATTTTATATCCCCTAACCAATTCCATTTCTTGTTTGGTCATGAATTCTTCCATTATTCACAAATATGACAGGTAGAATTATTCATGTTCCCCTAAATTTAGACCTTTTGTTCTAAATCATGTACTCATTCTGACCTCATCTTGATATATGGCATGATATGATTTCCCATTTTTGTCAAATAGCAAGTTCTTGTCCCAAAATCTTGGATCTTTAGGTTTATCAAACACTAGATTACTATGATTATTTACTAATGTGTATCGTAAACCTAATCTATTCCACTGATCTACCACTCTATTTCTTAGCCAATATCAGATTATTTTGATATTTACTGCTTTGAAACACAGTTTGAAATCTGTTATTGCTAGTCCACTTTCCTTCACATTTTTTCATTGATTCCCTTGATATTCTTGACCCTTTGTTTTTCTAGATGAATTTTTTTCTAGCTCTGTAAAATAATTTTTGTATCTTGATTGCTATGGCACTGAACAAATAAATTCAGTTAGGAAGAACTGTCATTTTTATTATATTGGCTCAGCCTATCCATGAGTAACTAATTTTTCTCCAGTTGTTTAGATCTCCTTTCATTTGTGTGAAAAGTGTTTTGTAATTGTATTCATATGGTTTCTGGGTTTATCTTGGCACATAAACTTCCAAAGTATTTTATATTGTCTGCAGTTAGTTTTAAAAGGAATTTCTCCTTCTACATCTTCCTACTGGACTTTGTTGGTAATATATAGAAATGCTGATGACATATAGATTTATTTTATATCCTGTAACTTCATTGAAGTCGTTCGTTGTTTCAACTAGCTTTTAGCTGATTCTCTAGGGTTTGCTTAGTATACCATCATATCATCTTCAAAGAGTCTTGGTTTTGTTTCCTCTTTACCTATTCTAATTCCTTCAATTTCTTTTTCTTATCTTACTACTATAGCTAGCATTTCTAGTACAACATTAAATAATAGTGATAATAGATATCCTTGCTCATTCCTGACCCTGTTGAGAACGTATATACAGATAATGCTTGCTGACGTTTTTAAATAGGTACTACTCATCATGTTAAGGAAAGTTCCATTTCTTTCCATGTTTTTCAGTGTTTTTAATAGGAATGAGTATTGTATTTTGTCAAAAGTTTTTTCTGCTTCCATTGACATAATCATATAATTTTTGTTAGTCAATTATGCTGATAGTTTCCCAATATTCAGCCAGCCCTGCATTCCTAGTATAAATACTACCTTGTTAGAATGAATGATCTCTGTGGTTTGTTGCTGTCATATCCTTGCTAGTATTTTATTTTAAAATTTTTATCAATATTCATTATGGAAATTGGTCTATATTTTTCTTTATATCTGTATCATTAAAAAAATTGGTGGGACTTCTTTGCCTATTTTTCCAAATAGTTTATATAATACCAGAATTAATTGTTCTTTAAATGTTTGTTAGTATTCACTTGTGAATCCATCTGGTCCTGGAAATTTTTTCTTAGGGAACTCACTGATGGTTTGTTCAATTTCTTTTTCTAAAAAAGGATTATTTAAGTATTCTATTTCCTCTTCTGTTGATCTCAGCAATTCATATTTTTGTAAATATTCACCTATTTCACTTTGAGTGTGAGATTTTTTGGCACATAATTAGGCAAAATAGCTTCCAATAATTGATTTAATTTCATCTTCATTGATAGTGTATTCATCCCTTTCATTTTGGATAGTGGTAATTTGGATTTTTTCATTCTTTTTTTAAAAATCAAATTAACTAATGGTTTGTCTATTTTATTGGAATTTTTTTCACAAAATTAGCTCCTACTTTTATTTATTAGTTTGATGCCTTTCTTAACTTCAATTTTATTAATCTCTCCTTTGATTTTTAGGATTTCCAATTTGGTGTATATTTTCCTCCATCCTATCTTTTCTCTATCCTTCTATCTCTCTTCTTTTATCCTATTCCTACTCAAAAGTCTATTTTGTTCTGACCACTACCTCCTACAATCTGTTCTCCCTTCTATCAGTCCCACCCCCTTATCCCCTTCTTCTCCTACTTCTCTGCTGAGTAAAGTTCTAAATCCAATTGTGTATATATGTTCTTCTCTCTCTGAGCCAAATCTGATGCGAGTAAGGTTCAAACATTGCCCCTGCCATTTTTTCCTTCTGTGTAAAATCTCTTCCTTTTGTACCTCTTTCATGTAAGATAATTTTCCCCATTCTTGATCTCCCTTACCCCTTCTCCTAGTGCATCCCTCTTTTACCCCTTAATTTTATTTTTTAAAAATCATCCCATCATAGTCAATTCACATCCATGCCCTATATGTATATTCCCTTTAACTTCTCTAATAATGATACAGTTCTTAGGAGTTACAAGTAGCATCTTCCCACATAAGAATGTAAACAGTTTAACTTTATGATTTCTTTTTCATGTTTACCATTTTATATTTCTTTTGAATCTATTTGTAAGTCAAATTTTTTATTCAGCTCTGATCTTTTCATCAGGAATGCTTGAAAGTCCTCTATGAAATTTATGTTAAATTTCTTTTTTTCTCCGGAAGGATTATACTCAGTTCTTCTGGGTATATTATTCTTGTTTGTAATCCTAGCTCCTTTGCTCTCTGGAATATCATATTTCAAGTGCTATGCTCCTTTAATATGGAAGCTGCTAAATCTTATGTGATCCTGACTGTGGTTCCATGATATTTAAATTGTTTATTTCTGGCTACTTGCAATATTTTCTCCTTGACCTGGGATCTATGGAATTTCCCTATAATATTCCTGGAATTTTCATTCTCTTTCAGGAGGTGACTGGTGGATTCTGTGAGCTTTTGTGCCTCTTTTTCCATTAGACCACTTCTACTTTGTAAGGAGTCCTTTTCTGCAGTGGATTTTATACCTCTTTTTCCATTTGGTCAATCCTGCTTTTGAAGGAATTCTCTTCAGTGCATTTTTGTGCCTCTTCTATCATTTGGCCAATTCTGTTTTTTAAGGTTTTATTTTCTTCAGTACTTTTTATGTCTCTTTTGCCAAGCTATTGACTCTCTTTTTATAATTTTCTTGTATTATTCTCATTTCTCTTTCCAATTTTTTCTATACCTCTCTCATTTGATTTTTAAAACCCTTTTTGAGCTCCTAGGAGCTCTTGCTAGGCTTTATCTAACTCACATGTTCTTCTCTCTGACACATTGCCTGTAGCTGTTTTGTTGTTGTCTTGTGAGTTTGTGTCATGTTTTCCCCTGTCACCATAGTAGTTTTTTAGGGTCAGGTTCTGTTTCTGTTGTTTGCTCATTTTTTTCCAGACTATTTCTTGACTTTCAACTCTTTGTTAAATTGGGCCTCTGCTTCCAGGGCAAAGTAGACACTGCCCCAAGCTTTAGGTTTTTCTCCTGTTATTTTCAAAGCTAGTTTTGGGGTTCTACAAGTTTTCAGTGCTTCCAAGGTGGCATGATCAGGAAAGAGGTGTGGTCACTGTTTCCTTAGTCATAAGAAGTGACCTTGTTCCACTGTAGCTGCAAGTGCTAGTGCTCTTCTTGGCCCTGGAACTGCTCTCCTTCAATTGCAGGCACTACTCCCTTGTGAGTGACCACAAACACTCTTCTTCACTCTGGAATTGTGGCCAGGACCCCTGATCATCTCTAGCCACAAACACTGGTGTACCTATTCACCAGGAAACTATAGCTCAGAACAGCTTATGGGCAATGCAACAGGGTCCTGAACGCAGCATCAGCAAAGGGTCTCCTATAATCTCTTTCTAACCAGTTATCTGACATTGTTACTATCTGTGGGCTGAGAGCTCCCAAGTGGCCTCTGTTGCAGCTTCCTCCAAGGCTTGCTCCTCATATTGTAGCAGTGTACATTGTACTCTGGGCCAACCACCATCCCAGTGTCACAGACCTTTCCTGCTGACCACCTAAGTTGTCCCAAGCTGGGAAAATGTCTCTTCCTCCAATCTCCAGCCTTTCATTGGATATGCTGCTCGAGAATTTGAAGTGAGAGACTATTTTAAAGTTTTTCAGAGAAGAATGTTGGGAAACTTCAGCTGAGTTCCTACTGCTATTCTGCCACTTTGGTCAGCTTTTAGAATTTTCAGTAAAAAATTTTTAATTTTAAGAAGACAAGACACCTTATTATGTATTGCATGTGTGACAGTTTCTGGATAGACAGGTAGATCAGTAGAGAAGGTTCTCTTGCTTGCCACCTTAGTCATCAGATCTAGATTTTTAGCCAAAACTTCATTCTTTGGATGATTTTAAGGCTATGGTTACAAATACAATCCTTTCAGTCACTGAGCAGCAGCTAATAAAAGTTTTAACAAAGGAAGAATATCAACTAAGTATATCAGCATTTTTAAATTTTAAATAATTTACTGCTTAGATGTTGTGTTTTTTCTAAGCTTGTAACATTTATACTTTTTAATAAAAGATCAAAATTAAGACTTTTTGGATACCCTGTATAAAAAGAAACCATGCTTATTACTAGGGGAAAAAAAAGAAAAGCAGTAACAGTTAGTGAATCACAGCATTAGTATGATAGAGCGTCTTCTTTCTCTGCTCTCTAATTTTCCATGAGCATATCTGGACTATTTGTATTATTTATGTTCAGTTTCCTAGTAGCTCTTAACAAATTCTAAATAGGGATAATATTCCATTTTGCCAACATAAAAATAACCAATTCTACTGAGAAGGATATACCCATATTATTGGCTCTATCTTATTGCCAAAATGACATCTTGCCACCAGCTGCTTAGAAACAGATTTCCTCATTTTTTCCCAATGCAACTGCTGTATTACTGTTCTATTATCTCACCAAATTTATAACTTTGCAGATATGGAGGTCTGTGTTGGTGGAGAGACTGAGATGGTGGGCCTAGAATCTATTTGTGAAAACCAGATATGAGAGATGTCATATAGTCTTATGGATTAAATAGAGAGGACCCATAACTTAAATTACTTAAATTAAATTCACATTCAGCCATAGTTATGTCTGCAGAATCAGTCACCTGACCTTTCTAACTCAGTCTTCTCCTTTATACAGAAACATAAATTTACTAATTTTATAGAAATATTAAATTTATACAGAAATATAAAATTGTTGTGATCTTCTTTTATGTGATACTGAAGGAAAACAATATTGTAAAACACTTGAAATGTCTAAAAGTCTAAAAGAATCAGAAGATTCTTGGGAAGGATGATGAGTTTACTGTTGGGGAGATGAATAAAAAGAAACAGACAAGTCTATGCCAATTACACACTTTCGTTAATGCTGTACGGTAATAAGATGCAAGGGGTGGGGGATGGGGGCCGAAAAAGAGCTGACGGAACAGCAGAATGGGAAGACAGAAGCTATTTCTACCATTCTGCTCATTTTCCCTTTTCTTGCTTTTCTCCATCATTCTGAAGCCATCCCAAATGGATGGCTACCTTCATGAAACATCTGGGGGACCATATGGCTTTGGAAAGGTCCACATGAAAAAGAGGGATTTTAAGTGTTATATTTACACACATAAGACTTTTATAACCTAATGTCTTTATAAAATTCTCTTAATACTAACACTTCTTTCCCTACCCCTGGGAATCCCAAATGTTGAAGTCTCATGACTCTCTCTGTCTCTCTCTTTCTCTCTTTCCCTCTCTTTTTTTCTCTCTCTCTCACCTAATCATCTAATCACATTTTTCCTTGAGGATTTTCCATTCACATTGAGTGTTCTGTAACATACTTGATTCAATAAATGTTCATCAAGTATCCACAGTACCTTAGCACAGTACCCTAGCAATACACTAGGAGCTGTGAGAAATACAAAGTTTAGATAAAACACAGCCTCTGCCCTCATGAAATTTAGAGTCTAGTAGGGAGATTGGATACATAAAATCACCACAGTACAAAATAATACATGATGAAAGGTATTAAAATCTATGAAGAATTTATTCACAAAGAAAAGTCTTCATTAACCAAGAAGATAAAGATATCCTATAAGACTTTTTGGGGTCATAAACCACTTTGGCAGTCTAGTGAAGCCTATGGATCCCTTATCAGTATAATGTTTTTAAATATAAAACACATAATATTAATAAAGTAAACCAATTCTGATGAAATACAGTTATCAAAATACAAGAGGGGAAAAAAACAAATTCATGGCCTCCAGGTGAAGAACTTCTGCTCATCAAGAAAGTGGCTTTAAAGAATAACTAGGAATTCTATTGGTACAGAGAATAGCATTAGCAAATGCATGGAGGTGGGATAACATGGGGTATGTCCAGGTAAGGAATAACATGAAATAAGTTTGGAAAGGTTGAATGGTACCAGATTACAGAAGCCAATGTAAACTATACTTGTTTCACAAATGGGAGCCACTGAAAATTTTGACCAGAAGAGAGGCATGCATAAGGAAGATTACTCTGGCATCTATATAAAAGATGTTTGGGTGATAGGCTAGACTGGAGGCTTAATGCTTTGTTAGAAAGCTACTCATTGCCAAAGACCAAGAGACTGGTAACAAAGGGTTGAACAAAGGAGGTAACAGTGGAGATATAAGAGGGACATATATGAAAGATACTGTGGAGGGAGAATGAATAAGCTTGTTAATTGATTGGCTATCAGAAGTAACTGAGAGGTAAGAGGCACAGATAGCACCAAAATTTGAACATAGAAGACAAAAGAAAATAAGGATAACCTATAAATGAGGTTAATGGTAATAATAATGATGAAATAGGTAGAAAGACACATATACTCTAGTGCTTCCCCCACAGCCCACAAAATACCTATAAAAATGACTCTCAACAAAGTCCAGAGCAGCAGAAGCCACAGTACAACAGAGTAAAAGAAGTTTCCAGCCAAAGGTAACCTGGAAGGCCAACAGAAAAGGTCTATCTCATGGGATGCTGAGTCGAGCTGAGCACAGCCCTGACCACATGGCACTGGGAGGAACAGGACCTGAACAGACCTTCCAGGAGAGTTCCTAGTAGGAAAAGTCCCAGATACCTCAACCCACAAGTGACAAAGAAAGCTCCAAAGGTCAGTGGGGGAGGGCTTTCCCAGCTGGGCGAGAGGGAACAAGGTTTCTCCAATAGTAGTCCCAGGGGATGACAGAGGCCAGGAAACAACTTGGATCCATTGTTCAGGCAGCTTAGCTTAAAGCCTCTGGCAGTAGGGAGCAGCTGAGCTTAACCCCAGCCCTGAGTGACGGCCCCGCCCGCACCTAAAGCCCTGAGGAACCAAGCAGCTGAGTCTAATCTCTTGACATAGGATTCAGAAGTCAAGTAACTGGCTGGGAAAATGCCCCAAAAATGGAAAAAAATAAGACCACAGAAGGTTACTTTCTTGGTGAACAGGTGTCTCCTCCCATCCTTTCAGATGAGGAAGAACAAGGTTTACTGTCACAGGAAGTTACTGTCACAAGCCCTGCCTCCAGGGCCTCCAAAGGGAACTTAAATTGGGCTCAGGCAATAGAAGAGCTTGGAAAGCGAGCTAGCAGCTTGCTAAAGAAGAACCAAAAAATGCTGTGGAAAATAACACCGTTAAAAGGAGGCTAACTCAATTAGAAAAAGAGGTCCAAAAAGCCAATGAGGAAAAGGAGGCATTAAAAAGCAGAATTAGCCAAATGGAGGAGAAGGTTCAAAAGTTCACTGAACAAAATAGTTCTCTGAAAGAGAGAACTGAGTTCAGGTAAATGAATGACCATGAGATAAACCAAGCAGTTGGAAAACAAAACCAAAAGTTTGAAAAAATAGAAGATAATGTGAAACATCTCATTGGAAAAACAACTGACCTGGAAAATAGACCCAGGAGAAACGATTTAAAACTTATGGGACTACCTGAAAGCCATGATCAAAAAAAGAGCCTAGACATTACCTTCCAAGAAATTATCAAGGAAAACTGTCCTGATATTCTAGAACCAGAGGGCAAAATAAATATTGAAAGAATCCACCAATCACCTCCTGAAAGAGACCCAAAAAGAGAAACTCCTAGAAATATTGTGGCCAAATTTCAGAGTTTCAGGGTCAAGGAGAAAATACTGCAAGCAGCTACAAAGAAACAATTCGAGTATTGTGAAAATACAATCAGGATAACAGGATCTGGCAACTTCAACATTAAGGGATTGAAGGACTTGGAACAGGATATTCTAGAAGTCAAAGGAATTGAGATTAAAACCAAAAATCACCTACCCAGCAAAACTTCAAGGGAATAAATAGTCATTCAATGATATGGATGACTTTCAAGCACTCAAGACCAGAACTGTATAGAAAATTTGACTTTCAAACACAAGAATCAAGAGAAGATTGAAAATGTAAACAGGAAAGAGAAATCATAAAAGACTTTCTAAAGCTGAACTGTTTACATTCCTACATGGAAAGAAAATATTTATAACTCTTGAGACTCTTCTCAGTATTTAGGTAGGTGGAGGGATTGTACATACATACACACACATACACCTGTAGACAGAGAGTACAGGCTATGTTGAATCAGAAGAGATGATATCCACAAAAAAAATATATAAAATAAAAATTAAGGGGGAAGGAAGGAAAATACTGGGAGGAGAAAGGGAGAAATGGAATGGGGCAGGCTATAACTCATAAAAGAGATAAATAAAAATCTTGTTAAATGGAGGAGAAAAGGGAGAAGGGCAGAGGGAAAAAGTGAAGCTACTCTCTCCATATATGGCTTAGGGAGGGAATAACATGCTCACTAAATTTGGTGTGAAAATCTATCTTATATTACAGGAAAGTAGGGGAGGAGGTGACAAGTGGGGTGAGGGGAATGATAGAAGGGAGGGCAAATGGGAGAAGGGAGTAACTAGAAATAAACGCTTTTGGGAAGGGACAAGGTCAAAAGAGAGAATACAATAAATGGGGGGCAGGATAGGATGGAGGGAAATATAGTTAGTCTTATACAACATGACTATTGTGGAAGTCTTTTGCAAAACAATGCATAGACAGCCTGTATTGAATTGCTTGCCTTCTCAGTGGGGATGGGTAGGGAGGGAGGAAGGGAAAGAAGGTGGAATTCAAAGTATTAGAAAAAAATGTTGAGAATTATTATTGCATATAACTGGGAAATAAGAAACACAGGCAATGGGGTATAGAAATTTATCTTGCCCTACAAGAAAAGAGAGAAGATGGGGATAAGGGAAGGGTGAGGTGTGATAGAAGGGAGGGCTCATTGAGGGAAAGGGTAATCAGAATGCAAGGTATTAGGGGGTGGGGGGAGGGGAGAGATGGGGAGAAAAATTGGACATGTCACAAAGTGATAAAAAAGCAATTAGTATTAAAACAATTGACTGAATTAATTACTGAGACTAAATCAGAGACATCTTTAGTTTGGGGAAATGAATTTTAGTCCAAGTCTCCTAGAGGCAGGTAGCTTTGGGTAAAATTTGGCATTGATGAAAAAGTTAAGGTTTTAATGGTTTTAATGATTTTATGATTATTATTTAAGCAAGAACTAGACCAGGTATAGGAAGGCATGTAAGCCACTTAAGACTTGCCTCAAAAGATGTTCCTTAGCCAATGGGAAATTATAGTCATATCTGAAACCTGGTTATTGGAATTTGCTATTTTATGATGCTATGGGACTATTAAGTGATTGTTCTTCTGAGTCTAACTCCAGGTATGGATAGCAACAAAGGTGGTCTGAGCCTCCAATCCATGATGCCAGTTAGCCTGTGAGATGCTGGTATGAACTGAAAAAGGTGATCTCACAGGAAGGGTGGGAAAGCTGCTGTTCAGCCTGGGCTGAGGTAGGATTCTCCTGACTCCATTTCTCCACTGACACCTGGCAGACTCTAAGCCTCTCTGAATGCAAGTTGATAATCTACTCCTGCGTGGAACTGACATGAGGTTGGGGTGATATTGTCTCCCTGCAATGTACCTACTCTTAGTGGCCATTTCCTATAGTCAAAAGGTTTGTAAACTTAATACCAGATCTGTTAAATTATAGACTGTTGGTGGGGAACATCCGAGGCTAAGTCTAAAATTAAGGTATTAGGCTTAGGACTTTAGACCAACAACAATAAGTTAGGGTCCTTTAATTCTTAGTAATAATGTGGAGACAATCAGGTCAAGGGCTTATGACGTTAACATACATAGTTATTATTTGTGTCTCAGCTGGTTAATGTTAAAAAAAAAAAAATCCGTTTGTGGTGTATATTGTAAATGCTTTAAAAGAAATATCACCTGACCAAAAGTTGGAATTGTAATATGTAATATGAACTGTGTTAAAAATGAAAAATAAAAAAATAATGTCAAAATAGAACCATGCCATAATTTTATTTCCCCCAGTAAGTTTTGATTATATGGCCCAACAGTAATATTTCTATTACCTCAATTTATTGGAAATAAATGAGTCACCAAAAGACTTTGAATAACTTGCTTGAGGTCATGTAGTGAGTCACTCTTGGTACTTACAATAAGACATGTTCTTTCTCCTATTACTGTACTGTATTCAAAATCCACATAGCCTCTTTTCTTTTAATTCCCAACCAGAGAAGGGTCAGTAGCAAGGACTGAGAAAAGACTACTTCTGAATACTTATGAACTTTTCTTCTAAAACAAAAATAACCTTTTCAATCATTTCACTTCCTAAACTATTTAGTAGTAGTAGTACCTATATGCACAATGAGACTCGGAGAAATCGAGATAAAACACGTTTTCAATTAAAATTTCCAGATAATGAAACTAAAAAACGTTTTGTTATGACGTAAACAATCTAGACAACTACTTCAGTGGACCACCTCACTTCTCATCTATTTATGTAATCTAAGTAATATGGAATAATACAATGGAAAGTGGTAGCAATGTTCCTGCTATAAAAACAGAGGTGTTTTATTTTATATTATCAAACTAGAAATGAGGATTTGGAGGCAGGAGGTAAGTAGAATTAGATGGAGAGTTCAGAAAAATTTTTAAACTAAATCAATTTTTAAAAGGTGAGCAGGACCTAGGGCTATAGTTATAAAACAGATGAAATAGATCCTTTTTGCCTTCTCACCTTCCCTTTCTTCACTATTTTTCTTTTTTCCTTCTCCCAGAGACTTAGGATGTCTCAAGCTGGGTTTCCTTATTTCTCCTTCTACTCCCCCCCTCACATTTGATATTAATACTAACACCCTCCTTTTCAATGGTTTTGACACTTTAACAGGGAACACCAGAAATGGTCCACTCCTCTGATGGATTTAATGTGCCTATGAGTTTTAATGGGAGGAACTCCCTTCAAAGACAAGTCCAATCAGTCTTAAAGAAGATTATTTTATCTATAGGAGGGCACTTAATCACAAAAGAAAGTTTCTCCTTGTGCTCTGGACTGTCTGAGCTGCTTTTACTTTCATATACTTTTACTAGATATAATGCACCAAAGAGAAAAAAATCTATTTTAAAGTAGCAGCAATTTTATTGCTAAAGGTATCATTAAACCAAAGAAAGAAATTTCTAATGGAGCTTCTTCAAGTATTGTAATCTCATCAGTGAAGGAAGTAGTTTGAGTTATATCTTTCCCACCTGTACCCAAAGGCAACTACATAATCTACCTCAAGGTAATGGTCACCCTGAAAGTTGAGTTGACCTCTACTTCCTCCTCAAAATAATTACATTTCCAACCTCTTATCAAGGGCTAATTTTATGAAGAGTCAATACCCTACAAAGTATGAGTTGAGGGATCTAGGGTTGCGAGGTGGATTATTGAGCAGCACGCTGGGCTGAAATCAGGAAGATTCAACTTCCTGGGTTCAAATCCGGCCTCAGACACTTACTAGCTGAAAGAAACTGGGCAAGTCACTTGATCCATTTGACTCAGTTTCCTCATCTGTAAAATGATGTAGAAAATGAAATGGCAAACCACACCAGTACCTTTGTCAAGAAAACCCCAAAAGAGGGTCATTAAAAGTCAGACACAGATGAAAATGACTGAATAACAACAAATTAATTGCCCCCCAAAAAAATACTATGCCACATAACTCCTGATGCCTGAAATTCCAAATCTTGAGATTAATTTCTTTGTCCTCTACTAAAATATAAATGCCCCAGGAATATGTAACACATTAAACATGTATAGCTATGTAACACATATGTAATACATAACTGCTTGTCATTAACCTCCTTGTAAATCAATTTAAACATGCTTTTATGAGTACAGATTTGGAAAGGGGAAAGAAAGCTCCATCTCGAAAATGAGCATAAAGTGAAGCAGGGGAAAGAGGATAAGAAACAGACAAGATAGAAGTCAAAGCACTTAGGATAAATAAACTATGTCTGAGCTTTGCTTCAGTACAAGGAGCAAAGAAAACAGTGACTTTTTTATTTTTTTTCTTATCTTTAGAATTATTTGTTTTTATAGGGAGAAGAGTAAGAAGGGGAAAGTGGTAAATAGCCTACAAGATAAAAGAGGATGGTAGCTTCATTTTTTGCTTATCTTTAGAATCGTTTGTTTCTATAGGGAGAAGAGTAAGAAGGGGAAAGTGGTAAATAGCCTACAAGATAAAACAGGATGGTAGCATTGGGAAAAGATTTAAGATTCAACAGATTCAGTTCTGATAAACCTCAAATACCTACTACATGCAAAAGGTTTTGCTAAATGCTGGAGATGCAAAGATAAAAAACTAACACAGTCCTTGCCTTCAAGATAATAACAATCTAAATATCTAGATATAAATATAGATATATACCACTTTTATTTATACACACATATGTGGAAACATGTATAAACACATTTATACATATGTAGCATATAAATGTATGTATGTCTGTACATGTATATCCTCACTCAAAACAAAGTCAAGTGCAAGTCATGTCATTATTTCTCTGATGGCCTGGTCTTCTTCGGCAATGAAGGAAGAACACACACACAAACCTTGTATAAATGTGTATGCATACACACACACACACAAATAATGATACAAAGCAAAATAAAAAGAACTGGATTTAGATCAGAGGTCCTGGACTCAAATCCTAGTTCTGTATGACTTTAGCTCACAATTCACTGGCCTTGATGAATTAAACAGGTTGGACCAGATGATCCCTAACGTCCAAGTCACAAATCAAAGATGATCTTTAAAGTCTTGAATGATAAATCCTATCATCCTAAAGGCAGAAGAAAGATCTAATCAAAGTATTTTAAGAAAACTGGAGATGGAGAGAAATCACTTTCACTTGGAGCATCAGGAAAGGCTTTGTGAAGGAGTTAATATCTGAATTGAACCTTAAGGGTCAAGAAAGACTTCACATATTGAAAGACAAACAGAGAGAGTGTCTAGTTCAACAAAGATTTGTTTAATAGAGCCCTATAGGCAAGACACTGTTCAAGATGCTGAAAATACAAACTAAATGCAATAGTTAGAAAATACAAGCTAAAAAAAAAATCCTTCAAAGAATTTACATTCAATTGGGGGATACCACAGGCAAAATAGTACATAAGATACTCTGAGGAAGGAGAAAGCCCTAACAACTAGGGGGATGAACAAAGGTCTCCCAGCAACTAGCCTGGGCATTGTGTTTAAGACAATAGGGCAGTGGGATACAGGAAAGGCACGACACGATCAGGAAATAATTAGTAGTCCAGTTTGACTGAAATACAGAATACAAAAAGGAGAGTTGAAAAGTTCACCGGTGTAGGTCTGTGGTTCCAGTCTAAGGAGTTTATATTTTATTAAGCAAGTAAAAGTAGGGTGGAGGGGGAAAGAATTGAAGGTTTGGGAGCAGGGTGGTGGGGTGAAGCAGTTACATCTGGATGGTAGGTAGATTAACTTTGGTAGCCATGTCATAATAAGTTGAAAGACTACTGGATTTCGAGTCTGAGGTTCTGGGTTCAGACTCTATTTTGTATGGACCTTAGGCAGTCATTTCACTTTGGTCTTCTCGATTTCCTCTTCTGCAAAAAGTGAAAAGATTGGACTAGGATCTCTAAGTTATCTCCCAATTCTAAATCTATGATCTGATTATCCTAAGGAGGCCAACAAGCCTCTGGAAATATGGGCCTGATGACCTTGGGGCAGATCAACACAAGAGTATTCTATGGAAAATGTTTGAGGTTTCTGCCTGGTCTCTCACATGGCACCTATCCATTCAAGATTGTGATCATCTGTCATTCATCTTATTCTCACCTGCTCCATATTAATATCTTGAGGTAGTGAAAAATATATGGTTCAGGGAAACAGTCACCTTGTTCTGAGACTAATCACACAGCCTTGGGTCATTTAAACAGTAGGGGCTTTAGTTCCATCATCTGCAAAATTAGGGTGCTAAATTCAATGATGTTGGAGATCATTTATTTCAAGCAACCTTAAAAGTCCTTATTCCTTTCGCTAGTGACTATTTGCTTATCAGAAGCCCTTCTTCATATTTATCCATTTAAGACACTCTCCCTTGCAAGCATCATAGTTATTTGTACATGTCTTTTTTCCATTGTATTAGATTGTAAACTCTGAAAATAGAGACTACAATCTGGCTCAAATCTATCTTTCCAGTCTCATTCCACTCTGTTCTCCTTCACGTATGCTATATTCCAAGCAAACTAGACTACATATCTAACAGCCTCCTATATCTGTTTACTAATATGTCCATAACTGGAATCTATTTCCTTCTGCATTTTTGTCTGTTGACATCCTTTCTGCTAAAGCTTACCTCAGTCACTAGCTAGGTAGCTCAGTAGCAGAAATTGATCTGGAATCAGAGAGACCCAATTGGTGTGATGGTTTATTTTGCTGGACTGCTTTTTCCACCTCTTTATTTTTTTAAAAAATCATTTTTGTAGGAAATAGTTCACTCAAATCAAGTCAACAAGCATTTATTAAGCATCTAATACGGGTCAGGTACTGGGTGAAGCTCTATGGATACAAGGAAAGGCAAAAAACAGTCCCTCCTCCCAAGGAACTTACAGTAACTGAAACAGGCAAAAAACTATGTACAAAAAGTTGTACAAAATAAAGTGGAGATAATCATAGAGGAAAGCATTAGGGTTAAGGCAGTATGATGTAGCTGGAGACAGGCGGACCTGAGTTCAAATCCAACCTGAGATACCAGCTGTGTGATCTGGACAAGTCAACTTAATCTTTTGTCTGTCTCAGTTTCCTTATCTTTAAATTGGATAGTATCCCAAAAGAGATTTAACAAAAAAAATGAAGAACCTATATGTACAAAAATACTAATAGCAGCTCTTTTCTGAGGGTAAAGAATTAGAAACTGGGGGATGCACATCCATTGGGGAGTAACTGAGTAAGTTGTGGTATGTAATTATGATGGGATACCATTGTAGTATAGGAAATGATGAGCAGGATGGCCTCAGAAAAACCTAGAAAGACTTAGATGGGTTGATGCAAAATGAAATACGTACTGGGTACAAAGTAACAGCAATAGTGTAAGTGAATGACCTAACTATTCTCAATAATACAGCGATCCATGACAACTCTGAAGGACTTGGGAGGAAAAATGCTCTCCATCCCTACAGAAAGCATTGATAGTGTCTGAACACCGATTGAAGCAAATATTGGAGGCTTTTTCTTCATTTTTCTTGAATTTTTTTGTCTATGTTTTCTTTCACAACATGGCTATTATGGATGTGTTATACCTGACTACACATATATAACATATATGGAATTGCTTGCCTTCTCAGTGGGGGGTGAGGAGGTGGGGAGGGAGGAAGGGAGAGAATTTGGAACTCAAAAGTTTTAAAAAGAAATGTTAAAAAAAATTGTTTTTGCATATAACAGGGAGAAAATAAAATATTAAATAAATACCCCCAAAATGGAGACAGTAATAGCACCTACTTGTCAGGGTTCTTGTGAGGATGAAATGAGATATTTGTAGAGCTCTTTGCAGACCTTAAAATACTGAGTAAACACTAGCTATTTGATTCGTTACATTCTCCTGACACCTTCCCTGATCCCTCTGCCTCTCCTCCATCCCCATCTGAAAGGACCACTCCTTTCCTGTATTTTTTGGGTCACTTTGGATCATTCCTTTGACCTCATCTCATTTTGTCTTTTTTCATGCTTTGTTTTATCTCTGAACTCTCACCCCAGGCTGTAAACTTCTTGAGACCAGGAACTATGTCAATAGTGCTGGACGTAGAGTCCAGAAACCCAGATTCAGATCCCAGAAATGTCACTTACTAGATGTATAAGCTTCAGCAAATGACTCATATTTCTCTTCCAGTCAAACAAAGATAATACTGGCACCATTCCCTTCTTGACTCTTGCTATGAGGAATGGATTGGGCATAAAACTGGATCAGTGATTTTACTGATACAAGGGAATTCCCTAAGAGAAAACTGTCTCTTTTAAAGGTCAAGTCAGTTGCCTAGAGAGGGTTGCTATGAGTAATGAATAGGGCATAGGCTTTAGACCTGTGATTTCACTGGCACAGGGAAATTCCTGGGTGAGGAAACCCCTTCTACCAACGCAAGTGTGCATCTTCTTGAAATTCATGGTCTTAGAGAACTGCCCTAAAGTACTGAGAAGTTAAGGAACATACCTTGGGACACAAGGATGTGAAGAAAGGGCTCACAGGAATTTGTCCTATATCCTCAAAGGGCTATAAAATGTGCTATTATTATTGTACTTGGCTCATGTAAGGAGCTTAATATACGCTTGTTGAGTGCAACCACTGAAGGAATATGCATGAAGGTTTCCTTCAACCCTGAAAGTCTCTGAAACCAATTAGGATGAGAACTGGAAGGGACCTAAGAGGCGACCTTGCCCAACTCCACCTCATTTTACAGATGAGACCGAAAAAGAGATTGAGTTGCCCAAAGTCGCAAAGGTAATAAGGAGAACCTGCGAATCGCAACTTAAGTTCTTCGACACCAAATCTAAACTCCTTCCACTGTTCTATCCTACCTGTCCTTTGGAGCTCTCAATAGGAAAGGGGAAAAGAGGGAAAGGAAAAGAGGAAGGTCCGGGGGAGTGGAGGAGGTAAAACTGAATCAAACTGACCCTAGAAGTCCCTTTCAATTCTGAGGTTCTGTGATTCTACAAACGCCCTGCAGAGGGTGCGAGGCGACTACAGGTGGGGCGTCCATCCAGGCTGAGGAAAGGGGGAGCAGCTCCCTCTCGGACTGCCTTTGTCCCCATCTTCCGAGACCAGCGGGTTAGGGCCAAGGGGTCCTTACCAGCGATACACCAAGACCGGCTTCGAGTACTTCTTGTGGTGGGAGCGGAGAGTGAGGGAGCCTGTGCGCTCCAGGATATCTGTGGGTCCCAGCTCCAAGTACCCGCAGCTGCTGGGGGACGCCATGGCTTGTGTCTGGTCGGGAGTGGGGGCCCTGACTAGGGTGTTCTTTCTTTGCCTTCCTCCCCTCTTCTTAGATTGGCTAGGGAACCCCTTGGTCTCCGCGCAGCGTCTTTTCGTCTCCACGGCAACTGGGGGTGGGGTGGGGAAGTGGGCTGTTGTGCGCTCGCCTGCGTGTGAGCCGCGATGCCCAGAACTGCCAGTCCCCAAGGGCCAGCAGCGGCTCGGCCACTGGGGGAAAGGTTAGAGGAGGCGTCGTGCACCTTGGCATCTGCAGTGCCATGCACACCCAAGAGGCTGGCAGAAGGAGATGAGAAAATGTACTTTGAGAATGGCCCGGTCAAGGAAGAAATGGAAAGCATTCCGTGTGTGTAGAACCTGCCTCGGACATACAGTAACTGTGCGGTCATAGGCAAAACCCTTAGTCACCGTTAGACCGTAAGCTCCTTGAGGGCAGCAACCGTCCTTTGCCTCCTTTTGTAATGCCGGTGTTTCGCACTTTGCCAGGCTCATAGTTGACTGTGGATAAATATCCATTAAATTGAACTAAACTTTAGCAATAATAATAGCAAACATTCACATAGCACTTGGACTGTGCTAAGTGCTGTACCACTATTATTTCATTTGATCTTCACAACAACCCTGGGAGGTGGCTACTATTATCCCCATTTTACAGATTTGAAAACCATGGCAAATGACTTGTCCGGGGTCACATAGCTATTAAGTATCTGGGTGGAATTTGAACTGGTTTTCCATACTCCCACCAGGTTTTGGCCTGTATCCTCTGTGCCACCAAGCCACTCTCAAGACTATGGAAGAGATGAGAAAATGCACCTCTCTCTCTTCATTTCAGAGGTGGGGAGCCATGGATGTGGAACATTGCATTGCTTTCAGGCTCATTTGATGGGTCCCTCTTTTTTTTCATTTTTTGCTACAAAAGATGGCTCACTTAAGTCAACTAGTATTTATTAAGTGTTTGATATATAGTAGGCATTGTACTAAGTCTGGGGATATAAAGGTAAATAATAACAGTATCTGTTCTTAGGAAATTCATAATCATTGGAAGAGACAATAAGCAAACAATCATGTACAAACAACACATATGCAGGATAAATTGGATGTAATCTCAGAGGCAGGACACTAAGATTAAGAAGTTTTGGGAACTTCTTGAAGAAGGTGAGATTTTATCTGAGATTTGAAAGAAGCCAGAGAAACCAGGAAGTTGAAATACTACTCAAGGGCAAAGGAGGATATATAAACAAATTCATGGACCATTGATTAAGAACCGCTGCATTGGAAGATTTCTAAGCACCCAGCTCTAAATCCTACAACCTATGTGAACTGATCCAACCATTCTGGAGAGCTATTTGGAACTATGCCCAAAGGGCTATAAAACTTGTACATACCCTTTGACCCAACAATACTACTTCTAGGTCTATATCCCAAAGAAAACATAAAAATGGGAGAAGGACCCACATGTACAAAAATATTTATAGCAGCTCTTTTTGTGGAGTCCAAGAATTGGAAATTGATGGGATGCCCATTAATTGGGGAATGGCTGAACACATTGTGGTATGTGAATATTATGGAATACTATTGTGCTGTAAGAAATGATTAGCTGGCAGACCAGAAAAACCTGGAAAGACTTATATGAACTGATGCTGAGCGAAGTGAACAGAACCAGGAGAACATTGTACACGGTTACAGCCACATTGTTCGGTGGCTAACTTTGATGGACTTAGCTCTTCTCAGCAACGAAAGGTTCTAAGGCAACCCCAAAAGCCCCACAATGGAAAATGCTGTCCATATCCAGAGAAGAACTTTTGAGTCTGAATGCAGAAGGAACCATACTGCTTGCTCTTCTTTTCATCTGTTGCATTGTTTTACTTCTTTCTTGTGGTTCCTCCCCTTAGTTCTCATTCTTCTTTATATCATGACAAATATGGAAATAAGTTTGATATGAATGTATAAATAGAGCCCATATCAGAGGAAAGTGAAGAAAAATTAAAATTCAAAATCTTATGGAAGTGAATGTTGAAAACTAAAATTAATTATATTAAAATAAATCCTACAACCTAAAAAAAAATGAGAGAATTAGTTTTATGAGCTCTAAAACCAAGCATTATGATTGATTGTATGATTGTCCTCTAATATCCTACAAGATATTGTGAGAAATACAAAGGAACCTGAAGACATAATCCTTCCTGAGAAGTAGTTCGTAATTTATTTGATCTCTTTACCAGTGTTCACAGGACACCAAATTTACCATTAGGGAAAATAAATGGATCAAGAGTGAGTACTGCTCCTCCTCTTCTCCCCACCTCTCAGAAATGTCTGTAAGAAGAATGTGGAAATGCCCACCAACTACTGCAGAATGCTGTAGAACAGCTGCTGAACACTCCCTTAGACTACATGCAAACTGTTTGGCCAAAGCACCTGTGTGGCTTCTAGGTGATTTTTAGCATTCTACTATAGTAAGAAAAGCACTGGACTTGGATTCAGAGAGCACGCGTTCAGATTCAGGCTCAGGTATCTGTTAGTTGTGTAACCCTGAGTGTCATACCACTCAGCCTCAGCTTCAGAGAGCTGCTACAAATCAATCTGTAAACCTTGAAGCGTTGTACAAATGTGTTTTATAAATGCCAAGTGTTGTCTCGATTATTATTCTTCAGTACAAAACAGAATTTGTGATTTCACTGATTATGAATGCTCCCTCCAGAAGTGCATATCACAACCTATCCATACTTTCTCATGCATTTCCACAAATCCTACAAAGTGTGGGGGGCCTTCCTGTGGGATTTTTATGTGAATGCCAGCAAGGCACATAGGTCCCCCATTTGTTATGCCATGCTTTTATTACATGACACCTCCACTACCTTTTCTGATCATGAATCTCTTAAATGATATTTTATGCCATTTCTTACATATAAGTAAGTCATCACTGGCAAATGTGCTTCAGGCCATCTCTCTGTTGCCTTATGGGCCACCTTCAATTCTGGATTGTTGGAAGCTGTGGTATTCCAGTATTCAAAGCCAAATAACATCCCTAGAATAATACTGGTGCTAAAAAGATGAATTTTTGTTTAAGGGAGAAGTTTGGGGTTATTAAAAGTACTGCATAACTTCCCAGATGTAATTCAGCCTACTGTCCCTCTCCCCCCATTCAGTTCGTTATTATTATTATAAATTTTAAAACATTATCCAATTAGCTAGCTATTGGATATGAACCAGTAAGCTATAAAGGCCTAAACGCCTGAATGGAATTTCTGACTTTGTGTTCAAACACTAGGCAATGCGTTGCAAACTGGTTCACATCTCCCCAGTTCTGTGAAAAGTAGGTTCTCTTTCATTAAACTGCTCAAATGGAAGGTGAGAATCATCTGTGAGCTTGTTGAACTAGAACCAGGAGTCCCAGTTGTGATGTTCCATGATAAAATAAACCCCATAATTCTTAAGAATTCCATCTTTAATAATGGAATTCTTATTGGCTTAATAAACCATAATTGATCAATAACTAGTACTAGATCTACAGCCATGCACTTTTGTACAAGTTGACTAAGCTGCTCATGAGACTGCTTTTGAGTAGCCAACAGATTCTGAATAAGCAACAGGTTATACTTCATTCATATCCGTTAAATTGATGTCATTGACACAGTAGGAATTTCTGACTGTCTGTTGAACAAACATTGTCCCATAAGCTGTGTGGACCGTAGTCCAAGCAAGCTACTCGAAAGATGGGGCTCAGAGACTTAAATCAGTAGCGTGCTGAAGCCACTTCAATACCTGGGAGAGCCAACTGTCAAATTTTCATTGTAATTTTATTTACACCTTGTAACCAGTGCTACAAATTGGGGCTTGATTTATTTGGCTAATTGTATAGACTTGAGAAAGTGATGGAGAAAATGTTAATAATGAAGATTTAACTTAAAAGTGTGTCATGTGTATATTGTGTTTTCTACACACACACATCCATGGTTGTTAAACATTTACCTATACACTGCTGCATTTAATTCTACCTGCTATTGTGAAGGGTAACCATATGCTCCGTATATTTCACCTTTCTGCAATCTCATTATGTCCATACAGTAAATAAATAAGGAAGGAATGCCAAAGGGACCATATATGGCATGACCTTGACAGACATCAGTGGAGAAAATATGTTCTCGCTCCTTTTATTTCTCAGAAGCCTTCTTCCCACTTCCTTACTTAAAAATAAATAAATAAATCACGAAGTTATTTGGTGTTCTCTTTCCTCATTTGATTCATCTTGAAAATTAAGGTTGGCTGAAGGTGGAAGCGTTGGGTTCTCTTAATTTGCTATATACTACATACTCCATTTTAAGAAAAGCCATCATATTTTTTAATCCTAATATAAAATGATAAGTAGATACTTTTTCACTTTAAGAAGAGTCTTTACCAGCTACAATTCCAGTGACCGCATGATGAAGCATGGTAGGCATCTCCCTCCTGACAAAGAATTGATGGACCCTAGGTACAGATTGAAATGTATATTTTTTTGGACAGTCAATGAGGGAATTTTTTTTCTTGACTACATGTGCTTTTTTTTTTTTTGTAAAAATTCTCCCCCTCCCCACCTGAACTCCTGTAATCAGAAAGATGCAAAAAAGAGAGAAAAAAATGAGTTTTGTTAATTGAAAAAAATAAGTTTAACAAAAGGAGTCCAATTTTCACAGAAGATTCACCATAGAATTCTTTTAAGTAATGGAATGCTCTAATGCACTTAAAATGATTCAATTTTCAAAAATTGAATTACACACAACTATTTAAGAGCCCATCTACCCTATAAAGGGATGTATGCTAGTATTTACATTTAGCGATAATGCTTCCTTGATAGTCACATGCAGGACATATTATTTGAAAGCATTAACATGGTACACTGCTATCCATAACAGAAAATTACAGAGCTGCTCGCAATTCTTTTTTCTTGTAGTAATGAATAGGGAGACATAAGGTATCATTAAAAGAATAAAGTTGTATTTAGCAAGAGTATACATATTTTGTCATATAAAATATTGGCAGTACTCAATAATGGTCAATTCCTATCACACACACATGTCCACATGTGATTTTTTTTTCCTATATTTAAAATGATGCAAAAATAATACATAATCTGCTTAGTCCTTTCCCAGATACCAAGGAGGATATGGCATACACTATCCACAATATACAAACTAGGGAAAACAACAAAATACACTTGAATTCCTCTTAAACTAAACTGAAGTTATTATGCTGTCAATGTCCTTTTTTGTTACCCACTTTCCTTTTAATTTCAGTTATGTTCTCAGTGTCTCCCAAATGCCTTGGTAATAGCTTTGAGCCCAGATAGAGGACATTAAATCTCTAAAACCCTGGAGCTTTGATGGAGAAGATGAAGCATAACTGTGCTTTACATTCTTCTTTTGCCAAGCATCGTTTACTTCGTTAGTGATTTTTTTATCTGGTTCCAGTATCCTATCTTTATTCTTTCCTTTAAAAAAGTTTTTTAGACTGGACCTGTGACATCTTTGGCAATGAGAACTCCTGGAGAGTAAATTCCTCTCCCCATGCAAATTGGTACCACCTCTGCAATTTCAGTGTGTTAGAGACGTGCCCAGGTCAATAGGGGCAGCCAGGTAGCACAATGGATGGAGCACAGGGCCTCAAGTCAGGAAGACTCGTGTTTGTGAGTTCCAATCCAGCCTCAGACACCTACTAGTTGGTTGACCCTGGGCAAATCACTTAACCCTGCTTGCCTCAGTTTCCTCATCTGCAAAATGAACTGGAGAAGGAGATGGCAAACCTCTTCAGTATCTTTGCCAGGAAAACCCCCAAAAGGGTCCATGAATAGTTAGACATCATAGAAATGGCTGAACAGCAACTGAGTCAAGAAGAAGTTATGTGATTTCCCTAGTATTACACAGATACGAGAGGCAAAACTTGAACCCAGGTCTTCCTGACTCCCAGAACAACCTTCCAGTACATGCTGCCTCTCAGTGTTATCTCTGAACTCATTAATAGAAAAATCAAGGTAACAACAAACAGTTCATTTTTCTGGGTTATCCTAAAAAAACCAAACAAACAAAAAAAATAAAACCCAGTCATTGTACTTCAGGTTCTATATTTCATTATACTTTTGTGAAGATTAAGCTTATTTTCCAAATGAAATTTCACTGTTTCAGAACTATATTGTCAGAGCATTTGTTTATACATTATTAGATATAGAGATGTTTTGCATTCATACAGAGTCTTTCCATGAGAGCAGTAATACGCTTTTTTAACATGTATTTATCTTGAATGAAGACAAACGTCAGAACTGGAGAGGCCTTCAAGGCCTTCCAACCAGCACCACAGCCAAGCAGGCTGTCGGTATTGCAGTAAATGGAACACCTTGGCCTGGGGTCAGGCTGGAGTTCAAATGCTTACCACTTACTAGCTGGGCAAGCCACTTAACCCTGTTTGCCTCAGTTCTTGATCTATCAAATGAGTTGCAGAACGACATGGCAAACCTTTGCCAAGAAAACCCCAAATGGGGCAAAAAGATTGGGACAATAAATTAAAGACCTCTCTCTGGGGATGATCTGTTGAAAAGCCCATTCCACTTTTGTACATCTCCAGTTGTTGGGAATGTTTTCCAGAATCAAATCAAAGCTTGTTCCTCTGTAACTTAAACCTTTCCCTCCAAGTTCTTTAATCAGTGGCCAAGCAAAATAATTTTAATCCTCCTTCCACATGAAAGGTCTTTCAGATCTCTCCAGGTTAACCCCAGTTCCTTCAGGCAGGCCTTATAGGGTGTGATTTTGTGCCCCCTCAACATTCTGGTCACCCTCCTCTGGAGGTGCATACAGCTTGTCCATGTTCTCACTAAAATGTGGGACTCTTGCTGTGGTCTCTTTTTTTATTAGTTTGCAACGTTCACTTTTATAAGATTTTGCTTTCCAAATTTTTCTTTCTCCCTCTCTCCTGCCCCTTCTCAAGATGGCACGCAATCTAATATAGGTTACACATGTACAATAATATTAATCATATTTCTACATTAGTCATATTGTAAAAAAGGAATAAGAACGAACAGGAAAAACCACAAGAAAAAAAAACAAAAAAAGTGAAAATAATATTCTAGCCATGGTCTTACCAAGGAATGTCTCATACAGTATAATTTCCCACTTCTTAGATATTAATAACTTGTATTTTTAAAGTGCTTTAAGGCAAATAAACAAGTTCACTGACCCAAGGTTAAGAGCCTCTGCTAAGGTTGTCAAGGCATTTTTAAGAAACACTTAGCTGGCACAGTGGGTAGAATATTTCATGTAGAATAAAGATCTGAGTTCAAATCTAGCCTCAAACACTTCCCAGCTGTGTAATTGCAGGTAAGTCACTTAACCTCTGTCTACCTCAGTTTTCTCAACTATACAAAAGTGGATAACAATATTATCTACGTCCCAGAGTTGTTGGGAGGATCATTTGTAAAGTACTTAGCATAAGGCCTGGTATTCTGTTGGTGCTTAATAAATGCTGGCTTCCTTTTCTACTTCATGTTTTTATTAATGTAACCTATGAGAGCATTAGCGTTCTTGGCTGTCACATCACACTTTGGATTCATACTGAATTTCTTATCCACTAAAACTCTCAGATCTATTTCGTACGAATTATTTGTTGTCTCGTCCAACCCAACAGCTGCACAGTCAATTTGCTTAACCCAAGTTGAGCCATTGTACATTTATACCTATAACATTGCACACTATTAGATTCAGCCCTTCTTTCTGGTGTGTCCCAATCTTTTGGGAGGCTGACTGTCATCCAGGGATCCCTCCCAGCTTTGTACCATCTGCAAATTTAATGGGAATGCCACTTCTATTTTCATTCAAGTCATTGATTAAAATATTGAATGTAATAAGCCTTACAATATTTCATACATCTGTCTTCAGAATTCATCAGACTTTAAAATAATGTCTTGTGTTTATATAGCAGTTTTATGGGCTTGACATTTTTCACGATGACAATTTTCCAGAGGAGAATGAGGCACTGACTAAGGTGATTCCCTCAAAGTTACAAAAAAAGTCAGGACCCTCATATAGTAACTAAAGTCTTCCAATTACAACAGATTAACATTTCCCTGTAGAGATTTGTCCATCAGCACATGTTGGCTAGAGAGTACAAATGGACAATGAGCTGAGCCCAGAACTGAATAGAAGGAAGAGGGCCTGGCTAGATTTCCTTTGGGAAATTATGCAGTACAAACTCCTTCCTGAAAAAGGTCACTCTGCATAACAAATGTTCACCTTTTGATGCTACCTGGTTGTAAATTATGAAATACACTAGCCTAATCTCAGAAGGATCAAATTGCAGGTCACACAAAGGAAAATGGTGGGAGTTGTATGGGAGTAGGTTATAAACATATTACTAACAAACAATCAAACACAAAAAGTGGCTTAAAAGGTATCACCAAAGTGATGTGTGACCAGAAAAGTGGGTGAGCTAGTCCCATAATGGAAACCAGGAATAACAGATCCATTATCCAGCTGGGTAGAGTACTTCACGTAGAGGCTACCTGATTATCCAAGACCTTGAGGGAGGCTTTCTGGGGAGGATATGGCTAGTCACACAAGATGACCAGGCATCCATGAGATGTAAGTACTGGATGTCATTGCCACATGGATGAGATCACAAATCCACTGAAGCTTGAATCCATGGAATCTGGTGATTCTATGTGGTTATGAATCATGGAAAATGGCATCATAACAAATATTTGGATGTTAACTTATCAACATACACAGAAAATGTATAAAAAGGTATCTATGAACATTTTAAAAGAAACAAAATAATAATTATTAAATCCTGCCAAAATAAATTGGTAGAATGAACATTTATTGAGTGACTACTGTGTGCCAGGTACTTTACAAATATCTCAGTTGATTCTCACAACAACCCTGGAAGGCTGATACTACTATTATCCCCATTTTATAGATATGGAAACTGAAGTAGAGATTCAGTGTCTTGCGCACCCTCACACAGCTAGCATCTGACACAGACTTGAACTCCAGTCTCACTGGCACCAGGACCAGCATTCTATCCACTGGGTCACTTAGCTACCTCAATGAATTTATCAAACCAATATAGTAAAGATGTCAATACTACTCAAGCTAATTTATAGATTTAACATAATGCCATGCAAAATGCCAAAGGCTAGCTTCAAAAAAAATAAAGTATTGACAAATTCTTATAGAAGAAAAATATCATTATGGGGAAAGGAGAAAGGAGAATTTGCATTTATAATATTGCTTTATATTATAGAGTGGGAATTGTCAAAAGTGTTTGGTAGTAAATAAAGAATAGGAAAAAAATCAATGGAACAGACTAGATGATTCAGAATTGGTAAATAATAGAATATGGTTCAGTAAATCCAAGATAATAAAACATTTGGAAAGGAATCATTATTCAACAAAAATTATTTAGAAAATTAGATTGCAAAAAAAGGTTTGGATCCATATTTTACATCATACACTATAACAAATTCTGATTTAATTATTAATCTAAACATAAAATATAATAGAAATTTAAGAAAATGGAGTTTTATACAATAATAGCTAACATTTATGTAGCAAAACGCTTTATAAATATTATCTCATTTTATCCTGACAACAACCCTAGGGGATAGGTGCCATTATCGTCTTCATACTAAAGATGAGGAAACTGAAGTAGACAAAAATTATGTCACTTGCCCAAGATCACACACCTCTATTAAATATCTGTGGACGAATTTAAATTCAGGTGCCACTGACTTCAGGTTTAACATTTTATTTACTCTGCCACCTTGCTGCTTCTGATATATATCCTACAACTATGAAGAGAAGGAAAATGCTTATCAAATTATAAATAACCAGAGAAGCAAAAGTAGATGAACCTTATGCTTTTTAAAAAGTTTTTAAACAACAATGAAATGTATCCAGAATAAAAAAAAATCAGGGGGAAAATCTTTGCCATTAACATTTCTAATAAAAATCTGCCAATCCAAACCTCTGCCAAATGAAACTGGCACAGATACATAAGAAAAAAAAATCCATTCCCTAAAAGTGATCAACTGCTATGTTTAAGCAGTTGTGTGTTGTTGTTTTTTTTTAAATAACCAGCAGAAAACTCAATTCATTGCTGCCAGGGTTTTGTAGAAATGGGTATATTCACATTCATTGTTGGCAGAATTGCAAACTTGTAGAATCTTTTTGGAATACAATCTGCTAGTCCAGATTAAAGTTTGAAAAGTAATTAAGCCTAATCATTCCATTGTTGGTAATATTCCCTATGAGTGTTATTTAAAAAGAAAAAAACTATTTAAAGATTCATATATCAATATTATTTGTAATTTTTTTAAAATACTGGAAACAACTTAAATTTCCAAAAGTTGGGGAATGGTTAAATTGTCATACATTTTTGTAAGGAAATACTACGATGCAGTTGAGTTAGATAAAAATAAGGAATATAAATAAAAAAGTAAAACAGGAAGAATTAGACCCCATCATTGCTAAGTGAGATCATGGAAGGAAAGAGGGAAACAAGCATTTATTAAGCATTCGAACTCAGGTCTCCCTGAGCAGCGCTCTATGGAGCTTCATTGCAGGATAGGTTTGAGGAGCACATACTTTAGCCATAGGAGTATAAACATTTTTAAATTAATGCTAAGGAAACACAGCCAAATATTTTATTATAGTTATTTCCTTTTGGGAGCTAACAAAGTGCTGTGCGTGTTTAAATCAATGTATAAAATTCAATACCCTATACACCAATCAATCTCTCTTCTCTGTCCAAACATAACCCAAAAGAGATTAATATTTTATTTTAGGATCACCTCTGCTTTTCTCCAATCCAAACCTCTTCCCAGTAGACACAATTGAGCAGTAACACACCTGGTGCTCTCTAGAACATCCCAGGAGACAGACTTGGCAGAGGACCTGTGCTTCCCTGTGGGTGTGTGTAATATAATTGCTGACTATGGCAGCTGGACTAACAGAGCCCTGCATCAATAGTCAAACATGCTACCATGAGCTCACAAGCAATTTTTGTCCAACTCACATAGCCATGAATGCTCTGATACCAGAAAGGACTTGTGGAAGATGGTTTGACAGGTATGATAGTCAAAAAATGGTGCGAGTAGAAAAAAGCTTTAGTGGAATATTACACAGTCTTTCTTCCTAACCTTTTAACTATTGACATAGGTTTCCACCCAAATTATGTTTATCATATCATATAGCTATGTTTGGGATCTAAGCATCCAAGGAATCAGGGGAACAGAGTGAATATGGTTATGTCACCACTAGATGTTGCTGTAGAGCAAAGTTAGCTTCACTCTGTCCTTTCCCTTATGGCTGGGTCACCCTGTTACCCCTCTTACACCATAACCCCTAAAGGGACATCTTCGATTCCTATACCTTCTCTTCCACTGGGGGCTACCATTTGGTCTGAGAACCCCTGAAGTTTGAGCAACCACCCTGACTGAACAATGAGCTAAATATCCAGCCACATAGTCCAAGTGGATTTCTTTGTTTCATCTCTTATGGATCTTAGAAATACAAGTTATTAATTGAAATAACATAGCAGAATAAAAGTCCAATCACTAAAACAGGGTTTGGTCCCCGACCTGTTACTGCTGTTTTTCATTCTTTATATCCCCCCTAGTTACCATCTTCCTCCACTTCCTCCCCTTCCTAGACATGCAATAATTATAAGTAACCATTGACTAAAATGTTTACTTGCACAAGACTCTCCTCATTGGTGGAGATTAGTTATTCAATGCTCCCTGCCTATGCGAAGAGTTAAGTTGATGAGAGTTAGAGAAAAGAGCCATTCTGGTCCCCTCAGGCAGGCCAGTAGTAACGAGTAACCCAATCTCCACCAATGAGGAAAGTCTTATGTAAATGACCCTGATACAAACATGCAGCATCTCTTCATGTCTCTCAGCCTCAGTATTCTCATCCTGCAAAATGAAGATAATAACAGCACCAACCCTACAGAACTGTTGTGAGGATCAAATAAATTACTCTCGGCTAAGCACTTTGCAAAACCTAAAGCCTATGTAAATACTAGTTATTATCAGCTGTCCCTCCTAACTTTGTGTCAGCTGCAAGTCTGAGAAGGTTCTGTTGTTTTGACTCCAATTCAGGGTCCTTTCAGTCTGAAAGACTTTGAGTTAAGACTCTGTAATGGTCCCTTGTTAAAGTTCAATTGGACCTGATATAAGTAATACTTTAAGTTTTGTGCAGATAAATTGATTCCTAACTGAGAGAAAGGATAGTAAGTTAATTAATTTGCTCATTCATCAGGTATTCATTTAGCACCTTCTATGCTTGGCACGGGGAAGGGGTGCAAAGATAAATAAGGCAAGACCCCTCTCTCCAATAGATGTCTAGTGTCCCCAGAAGAGATGAAAGGAAGGGCTGGGATGGACTCCAACAGATTAGTGAACAATTTTGCCTATATCCAGCTATGAATACATGCATCTGCAAAAATCTGCCTAATTCTGTTTGTATCTTCAAATTAGAACAAGGAAGGGGAAATTAACTTGGCTAGGACTAATCTTTGACAGGCAGCCTCTAAGCCTTCACAAGAACTTGCCATCAAGCTCTAACTAAAGTACTAGGTCTAGAGCTGCATGGCACTTGTTAACTGATCTTCTAGTACTTGAGTACAAGTCATGTCATCATCTTGATGTCATGGTCCTCTCTGAGAACGAAGGACAACACAACAACAGCCCACGAGGGAGAGCTCTGAGGCAGGCATAGCTGTTGGAAAAGAGCCTACATTTTGTCTGGGGGCTTAGATTTTAACCTTAAGCCAAAGCCAAAGGAACAGTGGATAGAGAGCCTGGCCCGGAGTCAGGAAGATTCATCTTCCTGAGTTCAAATCTTGCCTCAGACACTTGCTAGCTACGTGACCCTGGGCAAGTCATTTAACCCTGATTAATTCAGTTTCCTTCTCTGTAAAATGAGCTGGAGAAGAAAATGGCAAATAACTCCAGGATTTTTGCCAATAAAATTCCAAATGGGATCATGCAAAACAACTGAACAACAACAAAGCCAATTGCTGTCCAACTGCTATTTAAATTAGATTGATTATTTTATCAATGTTCATTATTCAATCAATAAGCATGAAGTACTCACTATGTGCTAAGTACTGTGGTAGTAGTGGGACTGCAAGGACAAAAAGGAAACAGTTCATCCTCTCAAAAAGTCGTATTGGGGAATTCTGAAGTCAGCCCACAAGAATTTATCATGTGATTACTATGGGTCTTGAACTGTGCTAAATGAAGTGGATATAAAAAAGGTTACAACAATCACTTCCCTCTTCAACGTACTAATGGGGAGATAACATGTAAAGAAGTAGATCCATACAAGATAGAAGGTAATTTCAGAGGTTCTGGTGACCAGAGGGCAGTGGAACACAAAGAGGTACAACAGAACAAATGTGAGCCGCCTCCTCCTCAAATCGAAGCTTCTTGAGGTCAAGAATTCTGCTGTTTTCTCATCATGGTATCTCCAGCACCTAGAATCCATGGACATGGCAGGCACAAAATAAATGTCTTGAGTTACACAGAAAGCATTCCATCCATTTGAATCTTATTTATAAGCCATCAGATGTTACTATGCAGATGCTCTGTCCAAGATTTATTCTCAATAAATTGGCACTCAACGCACCATGAGAAGTTGTTGGAGGGGATCTGCGGCACAAGAGCGGTTTCTCAAATGTAAATACCAACGTCTGCTTTCCTCGCTGCTTCCTCCATCTCTTTTTCATGTAATAGTTCCATGTCATCATCTTCCATCATGCTGCCAACTCCGCCAGTTCTTGAAATATCATTTATGAAGGTGCAATTCCTTTTTGGTTGAGATATAAAGAAGGAATTGCTGAAATAAACATTTGTCATTTTATGGGTCTGGTGTGAATAATTGGTCATTTAGAACATTTTGGGACAATGTTTTCTCAATTTATTATTGATTATTTGCTATTTGTAAGAATTTTACATGAAAGGCAGCAATGAAAAAGCTTTTTATCTTTATAGTAAAAGATGGTCTCTCTTTGTATGAACATTCATGTGTCTAGCTAATGCACAGCATGCTCTAAGTGTAATGAATGAGTGGTAGCAATGCATTATACATTGAGCTATACCTACATAAAGATGGAATTTATATGTATTTTCTCATGTTAACTACTAAAATGGTTTCTAACAATTTTTCCTGTAAGAATTATTTCTTATACTTGTTACTAGTCAAATGTCACATGAGAGTTCATGCAGGGGTAAGTTAGCTGAGCTCAGTATTATAAGCTTGATAAAGAGAAAAGAACATTGGTCTTGTAATCAGAAGACCAGAGTGGGAATCCTGGTTCTGTTGCTTATTAGCTATGTGACTAAGCAAGCAACATAATCTCTGAGACTAAGTTTGCTCATCTTCATTGGATCGTAGACGTAGGGCTGGAAGCAACATCAGAGGACTTTTAGTCCAATCCTTTCTTTCATCTTGCAGATGAAGAAATTTGCTCTTCCTCCCCCATGACACTCCATCTCCCATTTCTCTGCTGACCTCCATGCCTGGAATTCTCTCCTTCCTCGTGTCTACCTCTAAGTTTCCCTGGCTTCCTTCAAGACTCAGTTCAAACCCCACATTATGCAAGAGACTTTCTTGGTCCCACCAGCTTCTACTTCTACTTCCCCTCTAAGAGTACCATTAACTCTGGATATATCTCATATGTACTTAGTCATCTAAGTATTGGCTTCTTCAGAGTAGAAACTGTCTTTTGCCTTTCTCAGTATCTCCAGCACAAAGTCTGGCACATAGTTAGCCTTTAACAAATGCTTGCTGACTGACTGACTGAGCAACCCATGTTAGTGTCAGAGGCAGAATGTGGGACCCAGATACTACTGTACTGCACTGCTGCCTGACTTATGCTATTCACTTCAAAGGGCTTTTGTGAGGCTCATGTGGAAAGCACTTAGCAAAACTTAAAGTGCTATGGAAATATCAATACTTCAGTGATCTGAGATTTTAGTGTGTGAACTGGGAAAGATCATTAGCTACTATGATTTAGTAGATAAAGTCTTAATTTTGAGGTATTGCATGGTTCACCAGCCTGGAGTCAAAAAGTTCAAGTTCAAATCAGGTCTCAGACACTACCTGTAATGACTGTAATGCAAGTCATTTAACTTCTGTTTGACTTAGTTTTCTCATCTGTAAAATGGGGATTAAAAATAGCACCTACCTCCCAGGGTTGTTGTGATGATAAAATAAGATAATATTTGTAAAGTGTTTTGCAAAATTTAAAGTGCTGTGTAAATGCTAGATATTGTTATTATATTGAAGCATGGAAATAGGACTATAATTTCCTGTGTGCTTTTTTTGCCATCCAGAAGACTTAGGTTTATATCTCTGTTCCTGCACCTTATTTATACTGTGTGGATTAAAATCAGTTAAGAATGTAAAAGAGTTTGATGGTGGAAGGAAGAGGATAGGGAGGAAACTCATAAAATTTTAGAGCTAGAAAATATTCCAAGCCCTTCATTTTATACTACCTACCTCACAGTGTTATTGGGAGGAAATCATTTTATAGACCATAAAGCACTCTGTGAATGAAAGCAATTACTATTTCATAGTTGAAGAAACTGAAACCCAAAATGGGTGAGTGACCTGCCCATGGTCATGCAGGTAGTAAACATGTAATTCAGAAACTGAACCCACATCTTTTGACTCCATGTTATTGTGAAGTTATACACAAATGGAGAAGGGTACCTAGGTGGCACAGTGGAGAGAGTTCTAGGACTGGAGTCAGGAAGACATCTTCCTGAGTTTAAATCGGGGCAAGTCACTTCACACTGTTTGCCTCAGTTTCCTTATCTATAAAATGAGTTGGAGAAGGAAATGGCAAACCACTCTAGTATGTTTTCCAAGAAAACTCCAAATGGGGTCACAAAGAGTTGGACATGATTGAAACGACTAAGCAAATACAGAAATAGAAGATGTTTATAATTTTGAGAGGCAGAATAATGTAATAGAAAGAACACGAGATCAGGAGTTGAGAAACCTGGGTTCAAATCATGACACTAACTAGTTTTTTAACAATAAGCATGTCAATTCACCTCTTGCTCATTTTTCTTATTTGTATATTGAGGACAATAATCCTACTACACTGAGGTAGATTAGTAGGTCTCAATAAAGTTCTTTTGAGGAAAGTACTTCAAAAATAGTAATGAGTATGATTATTAAATAATTTTATGTATAATTCAATAATAATATGATAGTAGTATTTATACAGCATTTTAGCATTTGTAGAGCACTCTCCTCACCACAACCCGGTGAGGTAGAGAGTACAAATACTATCCCCAAAATTTCAAAGACCTGTCAAATATATTATAAATAATTCTAACCTACTTCATCATGAGTCTAAATGCCCTGGTTAAAAAATTAAAATTGATAGATGACAGATAGATAGATAGATAGACAGATTGATTGATTGATAGACTCTAAATTTCATACATCTGGTGATTTTGCATAATTTTCACTAGGTAGCATCAGCTCAGGAAAACATCCATAGTGCCATACATAAGATCCTTGCTTTGGCATCAGGCATCAAAGACATAGGACCACAGAGGAGGAACTGAAAAAGACCTTAGAAATCATCAAGTCTAATCCTCTCATTTTAAAGATGAGGAAAAAGAGAGTGGGAGAAATTAAGTGACTTGCCCAGGTCATCCAGCTAATGAGTATCGGAGGCAGGAATCAAACCCAGGTCTTCCTAATTCCAAATATAGCACTCTATCCAAGGTGCCATCCTGGCTTCTCAAAAGTCATCAGTTATACATACAATTGGGAAAGTTAGTAGACTGATTAGAACAGAAGATGGAAGGATATGAGATTGACAGTCCTACTGTATTTTTTTATTTAAAGAAAACCTCAGTTTTAATAAACTATAAACAATGTACAGGATGTAAAGTTTCCTGCAATAAACAGTTCAAGTTATAATTGTATTATAAAACTAATTTATTATACTATTAACCTTATGCATTATTATACTATGAAGTAGTCAGTTTAAAATACTGTCTACCAAGGGTGGGGAACCTGCGGCCCCGACGTCATGTGGCATTCCAGGTCCTGACTGAGTCCAAATTTTACAGAACAAATCCTTTCATTAAGGCCACACTTGAGGACCTAGAGGGCCACATGTGGCCTTGAGGCTGCAGATTCCCCACCCCTGCAGTAAACCTAACAAATGAATGACAATCCTTCAAAATTATGTGTCAAAAATCATAACCTCATCATGAATCCCTGGTTAAAAAAAAGGGGGTAGTCTTTAAATATCACACATTTAATAATTTTGCATATTTTTGGTTAGGAAGTATCAGCTTAGGAAAATAGCTCATTCTGATTATAAACAATTTGCAAACTATTCAAAAGAAATCAGTGAGGCTATTGTTTAGAATACAGCATGAGATGGAATTCATCTGAATTGTGAACTGTACCCCCAGCAACTCTCTTGCAGAGATAGTTTCTTAATGAGGTTACATATTACAAAGAAATTGACAACGGCAGTATAAGTCATTCCACCAGTGACATTTGAGTCAGTCATTAAGGTTTAAATCTTCAAAACATGTTTAGTTCTTAATACTGGTACTCAAGTTTAATGTCAGGGTGTAAAGGTCAGCTATCAAAAACTTTATAAAAGGCATTAACAGTGATGCCATTAAACTGAATTAGTTTTAGCTATCAAAACTTTATAAAGGTTGCAAAGAAGTATCTCCTCATTGATTAATTTTCTGCACCTTTTTCTGGAAAGGATTTCTTCCCCCTCGTTTTCTTCATTCCTTTTCTTCCCTTTCTATCTCAGACTTTTATTTTTTGATTCATAGCCATTCTACTCCTTTAGTCCTTTATTCTCTGTTTTTCTCACAGAACTAAAATTTTTAAGGTTCCTATTCTGGCTTCTCTCTTCTGTTAGTTGCTATTATTGTCCTGTTAAGCTTGCCTGTGGTTGTTCTTCACTCTTAGAAATATTGATTCCTGCAGGCGATAGGGTATTGCCTCCATGGATTCTTCCTATGTCCCTCTATGATTGTGCAGTGGATTATTTTTTTTTCTGGTTAGACTAGTTTTTCTTTCTTTTTTTTTTAAATTTATTTATTTAACTTTTAACATTCATTTTCACAAAATTTTGGGTTCCAAATTTTCTCCCCATTTGTCCTCTCCCCCCACCCCAAAACACCAAGCACTCTAATTGCCCCTATCACCAATCTGCCCTCTCTTCTATCATCCCTCCCTTCCCTTGTCCCCATCTTCTCTTTTGTCCTGTAGGGCCAGATAACTTTCCATACCCCATTACCTGTATTTCTTATTTCCTAGTAGCAAGAACAATACTCAGCAGTTGTTCCTAAAACTTTGAGTTCCAACTTCTCTTCATCCCTCCCACCCCACCCATTCCCTTTAGGAAGCAAGCGATTCAATATAGGCCATATCTGTGTAGTTTTGCAAATGATTTCCATAATAGTCGTGTTATGTAAGACTAACTATGTTTCCCTCCATCCCATCCTGCCCCCCCATTGCTTCTGTTCTCTCTTTGGATGCTGTCCCTCCCCAAGAGTGTTGACTTCAAATTGCTCCCTCCTCCCATTGCCCTCCCTTCCATCATCCCCCCCCACCCTCCTTATCCCCTTCTCCCCCACTTTCCTGTATTGTAAGATAAGTTTTCATACCAAAATGAGTGTGCATTTTATTCCTTCCTTTAGTGGAATGTGATGAGAGTAAACTTCATGTTTTTCTCTCACCTCCCCTCTTTTTCCCTCCACTAAAAAGTCTTTTGCTTGCCTCTTTTATGAGACATAATTTGCCCCATTCCATTTCTCCCTTTCTCCTCCCAATATATTTCTCTCTCACCACTTAATTTCATTTTTTAAAGATATGATCCCATCCTCTTCAATTCACTCTGTGCTCTCTGTCTGTGTGTGTATGTATGTGTGTAATCCCACCCACTACCCAGATACTGAAAAGTTTCAAGAGTTACAAATATTGTCTTTCCATGTAGGAATGTAAACAGTTCAACTTTAGTAAGTCCCTTATGACTTCTCTTTGCTGTTTACCTTTTCATGCTTCTCTTCATTCTTGTGTTTAAAAGTCAAATTTTCTTTTCAGTTCTGGTCTTTTCATCAAGAATGCTTGAAAGTCCTCTATTTCATTAGAAGACCATTTTTTTCCCCTGAAGTAGTATACTCAGTTTTGCTGGGTAGGTGATTCTTGGTTTTAGTCCTAGTTCCTTTGACTTCTGGAATATATTCCACACCCTTCGATCCCTTAATGTAGAAGCTGCTAGATCTTGTGTTATCCTGATTGTATTTCCACAATACTTGAATTGTTTCTTTCTAGCTGCTTGCAATATTTTCTCCTTGACCTGGGAACTCTGGAACTTGGCCACAATGTTCCTAGGAGTTTCTCTTTTTGGATCTCTTTCAGGAGGTGATCAGCGGATTCCTTGAATACTTATTTTGCCCTGTAGTTCTAGAATACCAGGGCAGCTTTCCTTGATAATTTCATGAAAGATGATGTCTAGGCTCTTTTTTTGATCATGGCTTTCAGGTAGGCCAATAATTTTTAAATTGTCTCTCCTGGATCTATTTTCCAGGTCAGTTGTTTTTCCAATGAGATATTTCACATTACCTTCCATTTTTTCATTCTTTTGGTTTTGTTTTGTGATTTCTTGGTTTCTCATAAAGTCATTAGCCTCCATCTGCTCCATTCTAATTTTGAAAGAACTGTTTTCTTTAGTGAGCTTTTGAACCTCCTTTTCCATTTGGCTCACTCTGCTTTTTAAAGCATTCTTCTCCTCATTGGCTTTTTGAACCTCTTTTGCCAATTGAGTTAGCCTATTTTTAAAGGTGTTATTTTCTTCAGCATTTTTTGGGCTCTCCTTTTGCAAGGTGTTGATCTGCTTTTCATGCTTTTCTTGCATCTCTCTCATTTCTCTTCCCAGTTTTTCCTCCACCTCTCTAACTTGATTTTCAAAATCCTTTTTGAGCTCTTCCATGGCCTGAGCCCTTTGAATCTTTATTTTGGATGTTTGGGATACAGAAGCCTTGACTTCTATGTTTTTCCCTGATGGTAAGCATTGTTCTTCCTCATCTGAAAGGATGAGGAGATATCTGTTCACCAAGAAAGTAACCTTCTATGGTCTTATTTTTTTTCCCTTTTCTGGGCATTTTCCCAGTCAGTTACTAGACTTCTGAATTTCCTCTCCATCCCCACCTTGCCTCCAGATCTGCCCAGCTAGTGCTTGGGGGCTGAGATTCAAATGCTGCTTCCCAGCCTCAGGGCTTTAGGCAGGGGAGGGGCTGCTATTCAGTGTGAGATTAAGTTCAGGTGCTCAGGTGAAGGCAGGGCCACCACATGGGGCTTAATTCCCTCAAGGGGTTTATGCAGAGACCTTCAACAATGGATCCAGAGTCCAGCCTGCTTTGGGAGCCCTTGTCTGCTGCTGCCTCTGCTGCTGCCTCCTGAGGGGGCCTGAGTTATGGAGACACCCCACTCCCCTCTTGGCAAGCTGAAAAGACCCTCTCACTGACCTTTGGCACCTGTGGGTAGAGGGACCTGCACTGCTGCTGGAAATTCTGTCCCTGAAGCCTGCTCGGATCTGCTCCTCTCGGTGCCATGTGGCCAAGGTAGGGCTGGGCCCTGCTCTGGGTCCAGTGTGTGACGGACCTTTCGTGTCAGTTTTTTAGGTCTCTCTGGAACAGAAATCTCCTCCACTTCGTTGTTCTGTGGTTTCTGCTGCTCCAGAATTTGTTGGGAGTTCTTCTTTACAGGTATTTTATGAGCTGTGGGTTGGGAGCTAGCATATGTTTATCTTTCTACTCCACCATCTTGGTTCCTCCCCCTGTGCAGTGGATTATTGTCCTTTGAGCTCCCTCCTTGGTCATTTTTTTTTTTTACAATTGCCTCAAAATACCTTCCCTGGGTTCATGCACTCCCACTTTTCTGGGTGTCAGTAGCCCCCAGGAGCTCTAATTCTCCTCTTTAGGCAGAATGAGTGGCCTCTCTTAGCACCAGCTCTCTGAAGATCATAATGAACATTAGGTCCCTATTTCTCTTTATAGACTATCTCTTTTCTCTGCTCTCACAGAAGTATTCATCAGTATTCATCTCACTACTGAAACAAAGTTTTTCTCTTTCCTTCATTTTTAATCCCTTTGTCTCATTGTCCATTTTCCTGCCAACTTCCTTCTTCCACAGAAAATACAAGTTATTTTCTCTTCATTATTTGCCTTTAACTTGATTAGGGTACATTACACATTGCCTTCTACCTTTTTTCTCCCCTTCCCCTTTCTATGCATCCTCTTATTCTCTGAGTCCCACAAAAAACACTGAGTCATCTGCAGGTAGCATGTGTGAGGTTGAGTCTGTGATGTTTCAGTCTGTTTTCACTGAGTCCCCTCATGTACATTAATATGTCAATGTATTAATTGTTACTTTGTATTCTTTCATGCATTAGTGGTTTCTCTGTTGCTCTTTTGTGGTTGCAATCCTTGCTTTCTGTATTTACTTATTTATTCCTCTTGTATTTCTGTTGTCTGGGGTGTCTGAGACACAAACAATCTCTTCATGTCCGGTTTTCTTTCTAAAAATGTTTCAAATACTTCTTTATTATTTAACATTCAGATTTTTCAATTATTATTAGGCTCAGATTTGCACAGTAAGTTACCTTGGGCTGCATTTTGAGCTCCATAGCTCTTCAGAACACATTATAACATTCCTTCTGGGGTTTTCTGGTAGATGCAGAATAGTCTTGTATTATTTGAATTTCCTTGCTTTTTTTATTTGAAGATCTTGGCCTGAGCAAATTTCTGTGGTATGGAATTTGGATCTCCTCAGCACTGCGGAGCATGGGGGATGGGGAAGGGAAATGTATAATGATGCAAAGTTAAATTCTATTAGAAGCATTTCTGCCATTAGGAGTTTGAATCTCTGTGGCACTGGAGGAGACAAGAGGCAGGGGGTAGGTTTTGGAGGTCAATTCTGATGTAAACCTGTAGGTCAACTTGTGAAGTCCAGGAAGGTGGGTAGTGGGGACAGGGGAGCTGGAAAAGCACTCATTGGGAATTAGGGAATAAATTAATTTTTTCTACTGCTCATCAAGTTGTTTTTTTTTTTTTATTTTCTGTCCTAGGACATGAAGAGAATTGAAATTTCTTTATCACTGATAGATAATTCCTATTTTGGAAAGATTTGAAAGGTCATGAAGATTGGAGAAAATATCTAGTCCTCCAGCTTTTTAGTCACTGACCTGTCCTTCATAACCCTAGTCTTTCATATTAAAAAACCCAGAGAAAGATCTGCATCACATTGGCTAGATCCTTTATGGAAGATAAATTAGGAAAAGATATAGACAAAGATCAGACACAGATATAGACAAACATATAGACAAGAAGATATAGACAGGAAGAGAAAGCATGGCTAGGCTGCAGTTTGCCTGAAAGGAGGTCACATTAATGAGATCATAGATTCCAATTCAATTCTCCCAGACACATTATAGCTAAACTCCAACAATAAGAAGACAAGGGCAAAAAAATCTGTAAGGTGGGGAAAAACTCACAAAAATAACTTACCAAAATGCATGAATCAAGGTGAAAATTAACTTCTCAAAGAAGACAAGGAACAACTGAAAGAACTGGAAAATAACATACATAATTAAGAAGCACGGGGGGTGAGAACAGAATTCTCAACCTATCAATCAATCAACAAGAAACACTTAATATGTGCCAGGCACTGTGCTAAGCAATGATACAAAGAGAGGTGAAAACAATCCTGCCCTCAAGGGCAGATATCTGAATAAGACAGTTTACATGTAAATAAATAAGTGCATTAAAGAAACATACAGAATAGAAAGGTAATTTTAAAGGAGAAGATTCAAGTAGCTGGAAGGACTTGGCAAGACCTCTTCCAGAAAACAGAATTTGAGCTGTATGAAGGCCAGAATAGATAGATGAACAATCAGACTTTGAGGCTCTGTCTGATTTAAAGTTTGCAGAGAGACATATGCACTTCGATGAAGTATTTAAAAAAACAATAAAGCCCCCAAGGGGAAAAAAATACATATATGTATATGTATAAACGCCTCACACTTCTCAAGCAAGAAAAAGCAGTACCCAACAAAATCTGATAACTCTCAGAATATTATATTGGCTAAAACACTGTTATGTTTTAGAGAAGGATTAAGATAAACAAAGAAAAGCAAAGATATGCAGGGAATAAGAACAAGGTAATTCAAAATCAAAGTACCTATCTTTGACAAAAGATAAATCCAATTTAGGGAAGCTAGGTGGTACAGTAGACAGAGCTCTAGGTCTGGAGTCAGGAAGACCTGAATTCAAATCTGACTTTAGACACTTACTAGCTGTGTGACCCTGGGCAAGTCACTTACCCCTGTTTACCTCAGTTTCTTCATCTGTGAAATGAGATGGAGAAAGAAACAGAAAATCCCTCCAGTATCTTTGCCAAGAAAACCCCAAATTGGTTCATAAAGGGTCAGACATGACTGAATAACAAGAAATCAAAATTAAAAGAAAATTTAAAGAAATCTACACACTTACTAGTATTAGAAGAATTTTAAGAGTAGTTTTTCAGTTCAGATTAATAATACAAGTAGTAAGAATAAAAAAATTATGTTCCTTGATAATAAACTGAATAAAAATTTGAAAGAAATTCTAGAAGAAAAGATAAGTCAATACATTTATAGCTAAATATAAATAAACTTAATTCCTCAATTTAAAAAAAGTTGCAGAATGCATTTTTATTAAATTCAAGTCTATAATAGCTAGAAGAAACACAAAGAAACAAAAGAATTCAAACAGATTTATACAAAAAAGTGTTCTCAAATTTACCATGCAACTGCCAAATCATGACAAGTGATAGCTACATGAATTATATCAGACAAAGTCAAGGTGAAACCAGAAAGCATCAAAGTATATAAATTCATGAGAACAAATCCATCTTAAATGCATAGACATGTAATTCTGCAATAAAATTCCTGAAGGAAAGGCTTATAAGCTTTCTATAGGAAACAGTGAAAAAATAACAATTTTAATACCACACTATCAGAATGTGATAAATCAAAAAAGAGATAAATTAAAATTATAGAAATAAATATACTATGAAAGAAACTAGATCTCATAATTTTATGTAGAGTCCAACTGAAACAAGGGAATGTACACAAAATGATATAGTTTAATATATAAAAGTAGAGTTTTATTCATTATGTTTGCAAATCATAACCTAATACTCTAAGACAAGCATTTAGGAGGTACCTACTTTGCACCCTTGCATTGTGCAAGGATGCAATATACTTAACACCAAAGGATACAAAGAGGTCTGATACAACCTGTAAATCGACCAATAGGTATTTGAACATTTGAAGAGGAGGAGGAGAGGTATCAAGAAAGACTTCTCCTAGGAGCCAGCGTTTGGGCTGAGTCTTGGAGGAAGTCAAGGATTCTCTGCCTTTTAGAACAAGGGGCACATTCTAGGCATGGAAGGCTGATGACTTGTACAAATGCACACCAACAGAGATGGAGGGCAAGGAGGCTGATTTGACTGAAATGTAAGAATGAATGAAGGTAAACACTGCACAATAATACTAAAAAATGTAGACTTATACCAGACCATGAAAGGCCTTCAATGCCAAGCTGAGGAGCATGTGTTTTTGCCCAAGAAGCAGGTGGAAGGTCAGACCTGTGTTTTAGGAAGATTATTTTGATGACTTCATTTAAGATAGGTCCACTTTGAGGCTTCTTGCACTAGGGTCTGATCTAGAGAAGCAGTTATATGAGTGGAGAAAAGGGGATGGATTCAAAGTGGAACTCTGAATATTGAATTAACAATAATGGAGTGAGATTGCCTGTAAATAATGAGACTGAATAAAAGGCATATATGGAATCTAAAAATGAAATATTTAATAATACCTAGATGAGATGAAATGATAAAAACAATGGAAGATTGAATAAAATATAATAACAAAAGAGATATGACCTATCAAAATCTAGGACATGTAGCCAAAGAATGTTCAGAGGGAAATTTATAACACTAAATGTCTATATCAATAAAAAAGCAAGAGAGAAACTTAATGAATTCAATCTTACTCTAAAAACCTAGAAAAAGAACAAAGCACACACCAAAAGAATGTGGAAAGTCGAGTCAACAATCATTTTATTGAGCATCTACTATGTGCCAAACACTGGGGATACAAAGAAAGGCGGAAAACAGTTTCTATTCTCAAGGTGCTAACAGTATAATGAAAGAGATAACACACAATTACGTGCAAACAAGAAACACACAGAATTAATAGCAGATGATCTCAGAGGAGAGGCTCTAAGATTAAGAGGCACTGAGGCTGAGGACTGGCAAAGGCTTCTTGCGAAAGTTGGAGTATTAGCTGAGTCTTGCAAGAAGTCAAGGAAGCCAGGAAGCCGATATGAAGAGGTAGAGTTCCAGGTGTAGGGGACAACAGTGAAAATGCCTAGAACTGGAACTCTGACTACCTTTTTGCAAGGAATAGAAAGAAGGTCGGTATCTGTGGATCCCAGAGTATGGTGGAAGGGAATAAGGTGAGAAAGACCTCAGTTATGAAAACTTTGAAAGCCCAACAGAGGACTTTCTATCTGATGCTCATAGTTACTGAATGGGGAGGGGATAAGGATGCACGGAAGGTGACACGGTCAAACCTTCACTTTAGGAAGATCAATTTGAAATCTATATGGAAGATGGACTACAGGATAGAGACCAACCAACATGCTATTGCTAACATAGGTATAAGATGATGAGGGACAGATAACCTGGAACAATGCCTAGATTAATATTATTGAAAAGAAATTTGAAATTTTTTAAATCCACAGGGTATTTTTAAAGACAAACATTAATAAATAATTAGGAAATCTAACAAATAAAAATGAAAGCAAATCCAAATCATCAGAATGAGAAAGACGAAAGAATAATAAGAGTATAACAAAGGCAAAGTAAATCAAGAATAATGTCAAAAGTGAATGACCTCAGACATTGCTATGGTGATAAATTTGAGACAATTTTTCCAAAAGTGAAGAATACTCAAAGTAACAAATCAAGAATGGCTTAACCTAAATGGATCCATTTCAGAAGGAGAAATCAAAAAGACTATCCTGCTACCCCTCAAAAAAACATTGGGGTCTGTCAGATCCACAAGCAATTTTACCAAGCTTGTAAAGAACGCATTATTCCTATGCTATGAAGATTGATTCAAAACAGAGAGAAGGATATGGATTCTGATCTGGTTGAATAAACAATCCAACCACAGGTCTGTTAATGGTATGATGTCAATTTAAAAGTCTAGCACAGTGCCTCAGGGATCAATTGCTGCTTGGATTCTGGCATAAATGACATCAGATTTTCAAATGACATGAATCAAAATGGATCACTAAAATGCAGGATAATATCTAAGGGGATTTCAACAAGCTAGAACTTTGGGCCAGATTTAATAACATTGATAGATGTGAAATCACTTGGGTTTAAAAAATCAATTTCACAAGTAAAAAAATGAGGAAAGTATGGCTAGACAGCAATTTATCTGAAAAGAATCTAGTGGGTAAAGGTAGTATAGGCAGAGTATAGGAGATTACTGCAAACTCCAGAAGATTCAAATTGTCCATATTCAGAGCATCATATGGAAGCCATTATGACAGGCATAATGTTCAGGACCAGGCAGGTGATAGTACTACGATATTCTCTGACCTGCATATTCTACATCTGTACTGTTATTTTCATTTCTGGGCCCCACATTTCAGGAATCATATTGATAAATTGGAGAGAAGCCAGGATGTCAGAATGGAGAAAGAAGATCCTCAAGATCATATGATAGTCAGTGGAACTGGAGATGGTTAGCTTAAATAAGAGAACACTTAAAGGAGATATGCTGGGTGTTTTTGGTACAGTGGAAAGGGTATTCGTTCTGGAGGCAGAGGTCTTGGATTCAAACCTCACTTCTGACATTTTTTGTATGAACCCTGGGCAAGTCCCTTAACCACCTGAATTCTCAGTTTCCTTAGCCATAAAATGAAGAGGTTGGACAAGACCATCTGTAAGGATTCTTGATGTCATGCAGAGTAGGGATTTATTCTTCTTGGCTCTAAAAAAGCAGAACTAAGAACCGCTGGTGGATGTTAAAGAGAGACAGATTTTATATTTATGGAAGAAAAAACTCCCTAAAAATTTGAGCTCTCCAAAAAGAAGAAAGGTTTACTATAGAAGATTCCTCTTAACATCCTCTCCCTCTCCTTCTTCACTAGGGGCTTCAAGAAAAGCCTGGGTCACTACTTGCTGGGTGTGATGTACAAGGAATTCTTATTCAGATACAGCTTAGGCTATAACACCTTTGAGGTCATTCCCAATTCCTGAGATTCTATAATTCTGTGACTCTGATACAGGAAAGACTATCAAGAAGAATTCTAAAAACAGAACTGGCTAAGGAAGATTTATTTGCTGTTTCAGATTTCAAATTATATTATGGAAGAATAATTACTTATTGAGACAGAGAGCACAGTATACATAATGGGTAGAAATCCAGTCTTGAAAACAGGAAGACCTGTGCTTAAGCCTTTCTCTGACACCTATTGGCTTATGACCCTAAGCAGGTGATTTAACCTTTCAGGGCTCTAGGCATCTAAGACTGTGTAGAAGGTGCCATCTTATCTTGGTAGTGACTATCTCCTCATCCAAGATTTTCCTAAACCAATGAATTCATAAGACCAGTTCCTCTCTCTGGCCTTACCACTTAACAAATGTTTGTTGAATGAATGAATGAATACTGTCTGCTAGTAAATAAATCAGCGAAATCCAGAAATAGAATCCAGAGTGTAGGAGAGGTTTGTATTTGATAACCTGGAATAAGATCCAGGTGGCTTAAAAAAGATGATAGGAGAGGAAACAGGAGAGAATAATGTCATGGAAACTACAGAAGAGAGAGTATCCAGAACAGGGTGATGAACAATGTCAAATGTTGCAGAGAAAGAACGAAGGAGAAAAAGCCACTAGATTTGGCAATTTCAAGATCATTGATAACTTTGGAGAACAGTTTCAGTTGAGTAATAAGGTTGGAAGACAGATATGAATAAAAAAAGGAAATGGAAGAAACAAGTGCGAATATTTTTCTAGAAACTGGCTGTGAAAGAGAGGAGAGATGTAGGATCACAACTTGAGGGGATCGCAAGCTGAAGTAAAGGTTTTGTTTTTAAGGAATTGAAGACCTGGGATTATTTATAGCTAGTAGAGAATGAACCAGTAAATAAGAAAAGACTAAAGATGAGAGAGAAGATGACTGTGGGAGCAAACTGCTAGAGGATATGGGAGGGGATGAGATCAAAGGGTTTACAAGTAAAAGGGTTAGATTTGTCAGTTCACATTCTGCCTCTTGACACATAATGACTTTGTGACCCTGGATAAGTCACTTAAAACCCTCCCACCTGTACATCTTGGACATTGCCTCTGGCATTCTGGAATGTGATAGGTGACTTCTCACATTATTTTGCCCAGAATCCCATTTCACTTCCTAACCACTTTCAGATCACACTCCACTGTCCTTTCTAGTTTCCTCTTTCCTGAGTGGTCCCCCACCGTTAGAATGTAAGCATTTTGAGAATAACAACTGTGTTGCTCTCTTATATTTGTGTCTCTAACACTTGGCAGTAACTAACTCCTAGAAAATACTTGATAAATCTTTTCATTCATTTATTCACATATTCACTCATTCATTCATTAATTCATACTTAACCTCTTAGTTGGTATCAAACTCAGAAACATCTGCTTGCCACATAATGACTTAGAAAACCACATATTAATACTATTTACATTGTACAAGTGTTTTTATTTATTTTGTTATGTATTTTCCCAATTATATTTTTATCTGGTTCTAGTGGCACTTGGGAGACTTTTTTTTTTTTTTAGTTTAATACTTCTGCTCTAGGCAATTCTCCAGGTTTCTGAGAAGGTGCCAAACCCTTATCGGTAGAGAAAGGTCCTTATCAGGAACAACTTTTCCCATTAAAATAACAGGGCAGTCCCATCGCTATTGCCTAACTTCAGGTGGCTTCCTAGAATGGTTCCACCAGTTTAGAATTTTAGTAAAAGTGTGTTGGTATGCCTGTCTTTCTGTGGCCTCTCTAATATTGACCACTCTCATCTTTTGTCATTGTTGCTAATTTGCCTTGGAATTGCTTTGATTTGCATTTCTTTTATTATTAGTGATTTGGAGCTATCTTTCCTATGGCTATTAATAGTTTGAAATTCTTTTGAAAATTTTATTCATATTCTTTGATTACTTACGAATTGGGGAATGGCTCTTTAAAACACCAATAAAATTGGTAAGACATTAGGCAATTTAATCAAAAAGAAGGGAGAAAAATTCAATTTACCAAAACTATAAATGGTGTGGTGTAATCAAAAGACCATGAAATTTGAAGTTAGAGAACTGACTCTTGGCAAGTGATTCTATGGCAGCCAGGTGGCACAGTGGGTGGAGTGCTGGACTTGAAATTAAGGTAAGACCTGAGTTCAACTCTCTACCTTGGATGCTGACTTAGGTATCTGATCCTGGGCAAGTTACTTTGCTTTTCTTGGATTCAGTTTTCTCATCTATAAAGTAGGGACAATAATTGCCTCACAGGATTGTTTTGAGGATAAAATGAGGTCATATATGAAAAGGGCTTTGTAAACCTTAAAGTGCCATACAAATGCTACCTATTATTAAATCATATAACCTCTCTGGGTCTCACTTTCATCACCTATGAATTAATAATCCTATACTAGAGGTCCTCTAAGCTTCCTTCTGATTCCAAATTTATAAAAGATCACAATGAATGCAAAAGATATAAAGCTATCAAAGATATAGCATGAATAGCTACAGAAAAACAAAACCAAGTCTATAAAAATGAACTATTATCACCATTACATATCATTGAACCAAAAAAAAGCTATTAACAATGGTCAAAAGATTCAGGCTTATAAGCATGTAATTACAAAAATAAAAGATACTCCAAATTCACAAAACAGGAAATAGATAAGCTAAATAACCCAATCTCAGAAGGTGAAATTAAACAGACAATTAATGATTTAACACCAGATTCATAAATATTCAAAGAACAAATTATCCCTCTTCATATAATAAACTATTTTTAAATGTATAATACTGTCTATTTTTTCTCTCTAAAAGAGATATAGTTCTCATATCCAAACCTGATAAACATAAGGCAAGAAAAAACAATGGATATAATTAATGAATGTTCTGACACTTGGATGGATCTGCAATATCATCCCTATGGGTTCTCCTGACAATGATGCAGATTTCAACCCATTCATGCTTTCACATCCTGAAAGATTCTCATCCATTTCCTCCCATAATCCTCCATAGGGAACTACTTACATTCTGGGGGTATTGAACTGATTCTTCTGGTGTGTGAATAGTAGCTAGGTGTGAGGGCTGGCCACGGGTTATCTGAGCGCAGTACTTTGTACATGATAATCACTTAATGCTCAGACATCCTTTCATTCAGCCTTTCACCCCTTTCTGGCTCTAGCTACATGATGAGCTCATCTTTTTTCCAGGCACACCATTTTCCTGTGGCATTCTTTCTCTTCTCCAATGCAATTTTACTAATAGTAATAGTGAGGTAGTAAGGTAGAATTCATAGGATGCTTTAAGATTTGCAAAGTACTTTACATATATTATTTCATTTTACCCTAACAAGAGTCCTGTGGGGTAAATGCTACTATTATCCCCTAAGGAAACTGAGGCCAACATAATTGTATTGATTTACCTTCTTGTAGATCTCTGTATATCTAGCTGCTTCATTAAGTGGTTCATGTTCCATAGTTTAAAATCTGGTATAGCAAATAAGTTCCCTTTGGGAAGTTCTGTTTTTAGAGTCCTTCCTGATATTATTTCCCATAGCAGAATCACAAAATCATAGAATCCTAAGAGAAAAAACCAACTGGTTAAAGAACAGTTATTGTACAAAGTGCAATATGCAACTGAATGGACAACCCATAGAACTGGTCCACTGGCATAGATTTTGGGAATAACAAATGGATGAGTTAGGTCCAGTGCTGAACAACAGGACAGTGGTTTGTCTTTGGGAATCTGTTCAATGATTTTAACGACCTCCAGCTTCTCCCAGAAACAAAGATCATTCTTTTTATTCTTCGGATGATGGCATATACCTGAAATAATAGGCCTCAGAAGTGTTATAGCCCCACCTATATCTGCCTAAAAATTACCCATACAATAGCCTAGGGGGCAGTCCTTCAGACTTTGCTTGAAATCCTCCAGTGAAGAGTTGATGAACCACATACCCTAGAATAATGAGGCAAGTTGGGGAAAGAGGTAGTATATGGTGGAACCAGATAGATGGTGATAATGTTTAATATAAAATTTTAGAATAATCTCTTTGTTCTCTCTGAAGTAAACTCAGAGAGTGCCTCTTCCTATGTCAGCAAAAGCCAGCCAAGGCCGACTCTACACTCCTTAAGGAGACCTTTAACCTAAGACACTATATCTTGAATAATAAGACTTTCCTTTGATGAATAATGAGACTTTCCTTTGATGAATCTTATTATCTATAGACACATACTATGTTATGAATAATGGGACTTTCCTTTGATCTATAGACATATACTATGTTATGGCGTATTAATGATAAAGAAAATATAGACATCTTAGATCATAATTTCTATTGAACATTGTTTACGCTTTCCTATGTCAATTATCTGTTTAAGGGAGGAAGCCTACCACTTACTAGTGGTGGGGTTTCTTTCCTTATCACCGAGACATATGCTTACCCAGCTGGAATCCCAAGGCCTGACCAACATTACTTTGTTAATTGTCTTGTCTTACTAAATTTATGATTTGTTCAACTAGGAGAGTTCCTTTCTCACGGCAAATGTATATAAGCCAGAAGATTTCTGCACTGGGTAGCCAGAACATTTCTGGCTCCATAATGCATTATGTTACCGTTTTCTTTAATAGGGAATTGATCAATTAATTAATTAAATCATAAAATGTATGCACTTAGCATGTTGCCTTTTCTTAACCAAGTTTTCAGGTCAACAATGGATAGATAGACAAATAGATATGTATGTATGTGTATGTGTGTATGTGTATGTGTATATGTGTATTTATGTGTCTATATATCTACATATATGTCTATATTTATATGTGTGTTTTTCTTCCAAAGGGAATGTACAACTTCAAAGTGAGCATAGAATTGCCAGCCTGCGGGTCCTCGTCATTAAAAAAGATTAAGGTAACTGAGTAAAACTTTTCCTGTGTGGAGCCCACTAAACTTTGACTGCTACAATTCATTGCATAATGTGGTAGCCCTGACCATTCCTACACGGTTATGAAGGCAGCTTTGCCTTTTGGAGTTTTTCACTGCATATGCCATCCTTCCCATAGGAATTCAAATGAATTGCTATTGCTTGCTAGAGAAAGTAGACGCACAAACATTTACACATAGATATATTAATAATTCTCTATATAGATATGTTAATAATTTCTCAATTAGAGGCTTCTTTCCTCTCAAAGAACCTAGGCTAGAATTCACAAACAGAATCCAGAGGAAAAGCTGTAAACCCTCTATCAAAGAGCCTTTGTCCTCCTATTTGAGAAAATAGCTCAAGGCCATTCTCAGAGTACTGGCCTAGCAATTTAGAGATAGAGAGCTTCCAGGGAATGCTGTGCCTATTTGTTATCCAGAATACTTATTTAGTCTTAATTGTTTTTCTTTAGCTCTTTTATTTAAGCCTCTAAAACCATCAGAGAAGGTCCCCTCCAGCCTCTACAATCTTCATAGATAAGTGTCCAACTGGGTCCTAAGGCTTCATAGCACCTGGGATGATAGATAATACTTATCCCCTGCTAAATGTCCTTGAAGAGTGGGGGAAGTTAAATTCCATTTGTATGCCAATTTCAATTTTTCACCAATTACAGCGTTCAAAGATCCCAAAGAATAGATCTGGGTACAACAGTAACAGATAATGCTTTGCTTCTCCATCAATCACTGCTCTGAGGAAACAAGGTAATAACTTTAATACCTCAGAGACAGAACTTTATCTGCACAAAAGGGGAAAACTGGGAAGCCATTTTAGGCGAACTGCTATTCCTGATCCCTGATGAATTTCATTATTTCATTAGGTGAAGACTTGGAGACTTGCAGCAACCCTCTCATACCCATCTCCTCTCCTCCTGAGGCCTCAGTCAGCTGACAAAATATCTTTCAATAAATCTCATAGATATGCGAGTTTTATTTGTTTTTTACAAATTTGTTTTTACCCTTCCTCATGGGAATTTGATCAGAATTAATCATTTGGAGGGGCATTTGCTGCCAGGTGCCAAACTTAAAATGGGTGGGAAGATTTGGTCAATTTTCCTTTTTATTATAAGAAAAAAATTTGCAAATTCAAAGAAATATTACCAATTCAAAACTGGTGTCATTTTAGTTGGGTTAATTTTCCTCTTGGCGGAATAAAGAGAGATGATTTCTCAAGGGAGGATACCATCCTTTTGGGAAAAAATCTCAGACATTATGATTTTTAAAAGATGACTAAAAATATTGACAGCCATAAAACTATAAAATTCCAACCTCTATGAAATATTTATAAAAACTGTATACACTCCCATCTTTGAGGAAAGTATGAGAGAGCAACAGGCAGTTTTTCACAGATTATATCCTACAATATCCAACATCTTTACAGATATACAATTGACTGCAAGGTGGAAAGAATCTAGGATCCCAGTGTGCTTACTATTTGTAGACTATAAAAACAATTAAGTCAGTTAAACAAAATTCTACCTTAAAAGGCTCCCCTCCTTTATGAAATACCCCAAATGACAGAACAGACGTAGATATGTTTGATGACTCTTTGAACATTAATATCAAACAAAGCAAGAAGTAAGAAAACATATGCTCACGAAAGGTATAAGCTGCCCTCTCTGAGAATACCCAGCACAAAGTCCAAATGGAAAAGGATTTTTTATAAATGCAAGGTCCTCCAAATGTTCATTTGCAGATGACATTGTGCTGTTTCCAGCAAGCCCTAGACACTACAGAGCCTCTTAAAATGTCATCTGTAATTGCTCAGGAATGTTCAGCCTAGATATTCCTAAAGAAAAACCAACTGGTTAAAGAACAGTTATTGTACAAAGTGCAATATGCAACTGAATGGACAACCCATAGAACTGGTCCACTGGCATAGATTTTGGGAATAACAAATGGATGAGTTAGGTCCAGTGCTGAACAACAGGACAGTGGTTTGTCTTTGGGAATCTGTTCAATGATTTTAACGACCTCCAGCTTCTCCCAGAAACAAAGGTCATTCTTTTTATTCTTTGGATGATGGCATATACCTGAAATAATAGCCATGGAACAATACAATCTCCAGAAAACTAAAGTTGAGGGTCAAGCGAGAATAAGAGAGAGTTACACAGTGAATATGTGCAGGCTGCAGAATCAAGGGACAGATAAAAGGATCAAGTAGAATCTGTACCATGGATGCAATGATGCTTCAATAGAAGGAAAATAAGCCATGCAATATATTAACAGCAAAAACCATAAAAATTAAACCACATCCATGTCATGCAAGCAGTCTTGGAGAAAAGTATAACATCAAATTATCATTTAGTAAATTATCATGTAGCAAAAGGTGAGATTGATCAGGGGAAATCTGTCATTTGAATTTTCCTACCTCCCCTTCCACTTGATGAAATTAAGGAATGTGGAGAACAGGTAATAAAGACAATGAGACAGAAGCATGTGCCCCTTTTAGACTTTGAGCAAAGCTTGGTATTTATTATGTACCTTTTAAAAAAATAAGTGGTATGGAAAAGTTCACCATTTTATACACAATCCTGTTTTTGTGTTTTGCTGTATATGAAATATTCATTGTTTGAGAAACAACGAATAAGAAGACTTCAGAGAAGTTTAGAAAGCGTGACAGGCAAAATCTGAAATAACTGAAGAAACAAAGGTTTGAACTTCTGAACATATCAATTTATTAAGCAATGCATACCAATTGTGTAACAAGTAGGGACCAAGCCTCCTCAGCTTGGCACTGGACCCCAAATCTAGGGGGAGGCAAGTTTTTATTCACTAAAAAAAAAAAAATTACCAGGATATAAACTAGGATGAAAGATTAGGTCATATGATTTCTGACTGGAGGAAAGATTAGGGACTTTCCCAGTTGGGAGAAGAAGAGAGAACTGGTGTAATTTCCTGAAATGAGAAAAAAAATGTCCCACTCTCCTTCTGTCCAAGTATCTATATTTGACCAAAGGGACAAGGGTATAATAACTGATTGACCAGTACTGGGTCAGTTTTCAGATAAGACATATGAGTTGCTTGTGATATAAAACTGTGAGAAAATTCCTTACATCAATCTTTTTAAGAGTTTCAGTCAAGTTGGGAGGGAGTGAGTAGGTTTCAAGGTCTTTTCTTTCCCAGAATTGTGAGGTGATGATTAATTGCATCCACTTATATTTTACAAAATATAGATGGTTTATATCATCTATTTTCCTTTGAATGATTTGCTGAAAAACAACAAGATAGAGAATAATACGTGAGGCAGCATAAAATGGAGTCAGTGCTGATGGAATGGAATCCATTTGGTTTTCTCAATTCTCACATCAAACCAGCTCCATTTTGTAAATGGCCCTCACTTGATTTCTTCATAAGAAATATGTTTGGAAATAAAGCTGCAAAAAGCAGGATGAGGGGAACAACATATACAGTAACTCTAAAAGTATAAATTAAAATAACAAACAAAAAATGAAACAGCACTATATAATTATAATAATCAATCTTACCCACAATGAAGAGATGAAAAATGCACTTCCTTCCTTTCACTGGACAGGTGACTATAAATGCTGAATATTGCACATCCTGTCAAACTCAGCTGACATGTTGGTTAGTTTTGTTAAATTAATTTTTTTCTTGTCTTTAATAAATAAGTTTTTGTTATAAGGAATGGCTTGTTATATAGGGCAGGGACTAGGGATAGACTGAGAAATAAAGGTGATATAAAAATAAAAGATATCAGTAAAAATTGAAAAATTTTTAAGAAGTTAGGCTACATCATTTGTATTTTATCCAGGAAATAATCAGGAATCACTAAAAGACTTTGATCAGTGAGTGACATGGTTAGCCCTATGCCTTAGGAAGAATACTTTGGCAGCTATAAGGAAGACAGAATAGATAGGAGAGAGACTGGAATCAGGGAAACTATTGCAACATCCCCGCTAAGACAGCCTATAGTGTTTAGGAATAATAAGAAAGGTATGAATGTAAGAGATTCATTGCAAAGAGGGAAAGGAGGAACGAAAGGAATAAGTGTTCTTATAGCACCTATTATGTGCCAGGAACTGTGCTAAGCACTTTGTACAGAAATATTATCTCATTTGATTGTCAAAACAATATTGCAAAGCAGATGACATTATTATTTCCATTTTATAGTTAAGGATACTAAGACAGACAGAAAGATTATGTGATTCAGCCAGGTCTCACAACTAGTCAGTTTTAGAGGCCACCTTTGAATTCAACTCTAAATGACTCCAGTTTCAGAGTACATTACACCATTAGGTGCCTTAAAGAAAGCTGGATTTAGAATCAAAAGACCTACATTCAGATGGCCAGCACTGTTGCTTATTACCTGAATGACCTTGGCCAAATCATTTTACTTCCCTGGGCCTCAATTTCTACAGCTAAAAAGAAGACGGAGTTTCACTGGGATCGTAGGATCTTAACGTTAGAGTTGGATGGGAATTTTGAGGCCATAAAGACCAACAACCTTATTTTACATATGAGGAAACTGAGGCTCAGAAAGGCTAAATGATTTTCCCAGAATCACATAGCTTTTGAGTATTTGAGGCAGGATTTGAACACAGTTCTTCTTGTCAATAATCCTAGCACACTATCCTCTAGCTGATCTCTACAATCATTTTTAACACTAAATCTATGTCCCTAAAAGATAACATAAAGACATAATAGGCATGGCTTGGTAAATGATTAAATATATGGGAAATATAGGGAGGAGTCAAAGATGACTCCATGTTACATAATTACACCAGTTACTAATGCTAGGATCTATCTTCCCTGTGTTGCTTAAACAATCTTCCTTTCCACTAGTCATTTGGCTAAAATAAACTTTCTTCCTTGAGACATTTCTTATTTTATGTGGTTTTGCCTTACCTAGTACAATCCTCCTTTCTACTATTTTCCTTGATATGCTGCATTGCCCAGGCAATATTCACAGCACCGAGGGCAACTATGAATATGCCTGTGAATTTCAGAATCCCAAAGTATAACAGATTCTCCATATAGAAAGCAGAAGAAAAACATTTATTCAGACACCAGAAAGCCAAATCCCAACACCAGAAAGCCAAATCTGTCACAGTAACCAAGAAGTCAATACACATTATCACTGCAGGAGACAAAGCCATTCCCAAGCCTCCTCTCTCCACCCCCCCCACCCCTAAGCCTTCCCATATCCAAACACTCATAAGTCTAACTGTGCCTGCTAGCCTGTGTCCTCTCTCTCCCTCTGCCCTAACTGCTCTTACTTCCTCTCAGGTCTGTTCTACCCTTCCTGTTCCACCCATTCAGCAACCTCCTCCTACCACATGTGACTTAGGCTTCCAAGTGATTTAAGTAGGTCATATGGGCCCATTAATGAATGGGAAAGATCTTATTATTTAAATTACCATTATACATACCTTCCTTGTCTTTTTTCATACCAAGTGGTAAGTATATCTTGAAACCTGGTAGGAACACAGAATGGGGGAAAAAATGTGTAAATCAGAGACAATATACATTTATTGTAAGTTCAAGACTCTGATGTTGGATTTCTACCACAGAATGATATGCACTAAGAATTACCCAGAGGGTGGAGGGGTGGGAGGGGAAAGGCCAGTAAGTTAAAAAGAAAGCTAGAGGTAGCTCTGCAGAGAAGAAGCTAACTTTGAAATTACTTAGAATGGGGTTAGGAGGACTTCATAGATAAGTTAGATAGATAGAGCTATAAAGATACATAGAAATGAATGTATTTAGATATATCTATATATTTTAATGGCAATCATCACAGCTTCTGGTATGATGTGATTTCTAATTTCCTATATTCTTAAGTGTGATATTTTCCACATGGGAATATGAGAATGAAAATGATCATTTATAGAAACATGATTTACATATCACAGTGCAGAAACTCATTTCCTCTATAAAGGTGAGATACAAGTACAGTATTCATCTATTTTAATGGTTTCCAGTGTAGAGCAAATAGTTCCACTGTATAGCAAATGATCATCAAAAATGAATACAAAAATGAAAAGTTATTGGAAAAAAAAATTGGTCAGATACATGATTTTCTCTTCTTACTCATGAGGAAGAAAACAATAATAAGTTTTAAAATCTGTTTCTGATCACTGAAATATGTATTCAGAGTACAAAATAAAGTACAGATGTAGAAATACAAAAAGTAGTATGGTATAATGGATAGATTGCTGGCTTAGGGGGTGGGAGATTGGAACAAGTCCGGGTTGGGAGAATCACACAGTTTTTAGTTTCTAAATGCCTCAGGAAATTTTTTAAGGCAATAAATACCAGAGGAGGTGCATTTACATTGGTAGAGAGAGTTCTCTCTTTATAAGCATCTTATAACAATGAAACCATAAGTCTGTCTAGTCCAAAATAAAATCATACATATACACATGTAAACATAGCAAATCAATGAGCTCAAGAAGAAATATGTTATCCTAGAAAAGAACACTGAATTCAGAGTCTGAGGACTTAACGTCAAGCCTTTGTTTGTTCTCTTTGAACGAGCCACCTCCTCACTGAGAATTCATTGAGTCTCTTAGTACAGAAAGGAACTTGCAGGACTTTGCACCAGAACAAATGGCTTGTGCATAGATTTCATATTGAATTGGTAACAAGATAAGTTATCCCCTGGGAATGCTGTAGAGATGCTTGGTTAGCTGTGGACTGAACCCCAAGGTTCCCTCCAACTCTAAGATTCTGTGATTCTGATTTGGTAACTTGCCCAAGGTCACATGTGTGACCTAATACATGTCAGAAGCAAAGTTTTAAAATCAGATCATCTGACTTTGGCCTATGCTATACCATACTGTTCCTGAATGTGACTGAATTATACAAAAATTTATATAGAGCCTTTCAGGTAAGACATATCTACATTTGTACAGTTGTTAATTTGCAAATTACAACATGAATAATGGAATCTAACTTTTTTTTCCTGGTTACTTTGACAGCTGTCCTAATGACTATTTCTCAACCTGAAAGACCAGAAGGGATGTTTTGAGATCATCCAGTCCTTTCTCCTTCACAAACAAAATTTGGGGTCAAGATCTTTTAGGCAAAATATTTAAGAGTCCTCTGTCTTTATTATTTGATAACTGATATCGTTTTTGCAAAACTTTTCTTTTTGCATCACTGATATCCTAGGTAATGAGGTACTCTTCATGAATTATCATCCATATGGCAACAAGAAAGTATGTACAAGAGTCAGGATTACGCCGTCTGTCCTTGTTTTGTTGTGTGTATTTTGTGTTTTTTTTGCTCAGTGCTTTTCATGGTGAATCATTAAAATAAACACATTATACCCTCTTTGAAAGGACTGGCCATAAACAAAGCTGTACGGGTCTCACATGGGACATTATTTTTTGAATTTTTGCTGAAGGAAAACATTTCTTCATTCAGATGGGATGAGATGTTAGAATGAGAGTGAAGCTACATGCATATAGCTTGTTGAAACTGAGGTTAAAATACAATGGGACCTCTGAAAGCAGTTTCTCCTCCCCTAGGTTTCTGCTAAGAGGTAGTGTAATGCAGTGGACAGACTACAAACCCCAGAGTAAGGAAGATCTGGGTTCAAGTCCTGCCCTTGACACGTACTAGTTATGTCACCATGAACAAATCATTCCACCTCTCACTGCCCTCTATGCCCTACAAACTATGAATTAGAGAGGAGTGGCCCATATGAATCAGTGAAAGGTTGTCATAAAGAAGAGGAATTATTGGGTTTGTTTGGTTTGGCCTCAAAGGGCAGAAGCAGGAACAAGGAACGGAAGTAGCAATAAGGCAAACGAAAACTGTCCCAGCGTGAAAGGGGCTGCCTGTGGGCATGATATGCTCCCTTTTATTGGCTTGAACTAGATGGTCATTGAAGTTTCTTCCAACTTTAAAATTCTGTTATTCTGGAGCTATTTTTTACCAGGGGAGTTCCTAACATGAATAAAATCACAGATCCAGACCAAAAAAAATTGGTTATAGAAAAACTAAAATTAGATATCAAGAGACTGCATTTATAATTCATCCATTTAGCATTGTGGCAAAGTAGATAAGCAATGACTGTTACTACCATCAGCAGTATGGCATAGGGAAAAGACCAACTGAATTAGCATCACAGGACCTAAATCTGGGGGTCTCCACTTAATGGCAGGCTGATGTTGGGCAAGTTACTTAATCTCACTAAACTTCAGTTTCCTCATCTGTAAAATGGGGTAATAGCATGTTTATCACCTAATTCGTAGTCCTACGATATTGTTAGCATTTCATGAGTGTAAGAAGCTTAAACAGTAGTAATTGTTTACATGCATACAACACGCTAACATTCTGCAAAATGTTTTACATTTATTACCTCACACCAGTACTGTGAGATGAGTGCTCTTGTTATCCCTAACTTATACCCTTTGGAGAGGTTAAGATACTTCCTGCTATCCACATAGCTAACGAGTGTGAGACAGGGTTCAGCCTCAAGTCTTCCAGACTCCCAGTCTGGTACTCTAATCTTTACACTACAGGAGGGTATATCACTAAAAGCCATGTTCCAAATTATCCCTTTCCAGAAAACTAAAGGGAAAAAAAGCCTGCATTACTTTCCCTCAGTCACTGAAATTCCTAGTTGATTTCTGTAGCTTCAGTCTGCTTTTCACTCTTAGATCTTAACTGTTTTAAGAAAAGAAATTGAGAAACAAGCTTAGAATAGATATACTATATGCACAACATATTTAATATATGTATATGTGTATGTATGCATATATGCATATATATACATACACATATACATGCACAGAAATCTATTTATCTATACACACATAAATGAGGTAGCCACGCAGCGCAGTGCACAGAGCACCAGACTTGGAATCAGGAAGGCTCATTTTCAAGAGTCCAAATCCAGCTTCACACCATTGCCAGCTGTGCGACCCAGGGCAAGTTGCTTGACCTTGTTTGTCTCAATCTCCCCCTCTGCAAAATGAACTGGAAAAGGAAATGACAAACCATTGCAGTATCTCTGCCAAGAAAATCCCAAATGGGGTCACAAAGGGTGAGACACAACTGAAACAGCTAAACAACAATAGACAGACAGATAGATGGACAGACAGACAGATAGCTAGATAGATGGATGGATGGATGGACAGATGGATAGATAGATAGTTAGATGGACAGACAGATAGATGAATTTGTTCTGCCATTTCTACTGTTGCTATCAAGGTACTGAAATTTACCCCAGAACTTCCTTTGAGTATCAAACACTGGGTTAAAAATTATTTATCTTACTTAAGCTCTTGCCAAAAGTCTGCATTTATTCTGTTTTTATTCAGAATTTATGCAATCTGAAAGACCAAATCTCCCTATGATGAGACAAGATGGGATGTATAGCAAAATATATGCAATTGTTGTATAGTTTTGTACTAGCTTTTGAATAATCACAAAATTGGATGAATGAAAGGATTTAAAAATATTGGCCAAAGAATCAAATCTGATTTTAACCATTAGATTTAACCATTAGCTGTGGTAGATATAAAGTACCAGATTTGGTGCCAGAAAGACCTGAGTTTAGAGTGTACCTCTGATGTTATGTATTAACTGTGTGAATATAGGCACATCACTCTAACTATTTTAGCCTCAGTTCCCTCTTCTGTAAAAACAGAAACTGCATTACCTACTGTATAGGACAGTTGTAAGGAATATAACCCCTGCAGTACACAGGGTTGTTCTAAGGCCCAGATGAGATACTGGAGCTTCTTGTAAATCTTAGAGTGCTATGTAAATATCAATTATTTTAATAGTATTATAATTCATAGTTGAAAAAATTTTAATTTACTTACCTAATTTTATCAGAATCTTGCATTATTTAACAATAACCATAAAAATACATAGTGTTACATATTAATGATATAATAGCATTTATATAACACTAAGATTTGCAAAGTGCTTTACAGGTATTACCTCATTTTATCCCCACAAGGACCCTGGGAGGTAGGGGCTATTAAACCCTACTTTATAGAGGAGGACACTGAAGGTGAGAGAGGTCAAGTGACTCGGTCAGAGCCACACAACTACCTTCAGAGGCAGAATTTGAATTCAGGCCTTTTTGATTCCAAGTCCAACACTATTAGAAAGGAAGATGTATATGAGTTCAGTCACTGTTACATTCTTGTAACCTATGTACCCTCCTGTTAAAACTCAAAAATTGATTAGTTTAAGTGACTTACATTAGTTGATTCTGTTGAATGCTCATGGTTTTTCCATTGAAATGCGTACTGTAATCAATGGCAGAAGGTACTATGTATTATATGATGGAAGTGTATTCAGTTCTTTCAGAAACATAAAATACACATGCTTTATAAAAGCTCCAAGTAAAAAGCAGAGCTTGAAAAAAATAATAATTTATAAAGTTCCATATGCACTAGTCTGTATTAACTCAAATGAATTTATTTTACTTTATTTGCTCCCAAAAGGGACATGTTCATTAGTGTAGAATTAATTTTGTTCTAATTATAAGTCATTTTAACTGTAGTTTATGAAATATAAGAAGTCTTTCAAGCAAGTAATATTTGTAGGCATCAGACATATCTGTTAGCATTCATTAAAGTTGTGTTTATTATTATATTTTAAAAACTGGTTTGGAGCCAGCTGTATAATTTTGCTTAAAGACATAATGAGAGAATCTGAATAAAACAATTTAGCCTTTTTTGGCAGTCTTCATTCTTTTGCTTTTAGAAAGCAAAGGTTTTTGGAAAGGCAAAGAATTTTGTAAAACTACAAAACTTTGCATCTCTATGTTCATCGTACTTAAACTATAAGAAATAGAAGATATTCCTAAGAAATATTTTTCTTATTAAAACTTGTATTCATTCATACATGGGTTTCCTTTCCTTTTTTCTTTTACTTATTAAAGGATCTGTTTATGAGTGATATCATTTCTTACCAGCCCACTGATGTTCCTTGAGTATAAGGATAAACTAAGGATAACTATTTCCCCTATTGTACAATTATAATAATAACAGTTACATAGCATTTTAAGGTTTGAAAACAGCTTCATATTTATCTAATTTAATCCTTACAACAACCTTTCAGGTAAATGCTATTATTATCCACATTTCAGAGATGAAGAGATTGAGGTAGAAAGTACTTAAATGACTTGCCTTGGATCACATAACTATTAATCTGAGACAAGATTTCAATCAATCAATTAATTAAGTCTTTCTGACTCCAAGTCCACTACTCTATCCACTACATCACATAACTGTCCAATAATAAGAAGCTATTCATAGAGTCACAGAGTCAGAACTGGAAGGAATCTCTTATCCCAGAAGAAGAAATAGAAGCCCCAGTCGTCCAAAGGCACAGTTACTAAATGACAAAGGAAGGATTTGAGATCCGGTACTTTGACTAAAAATTCAGTATTCAGTTAACTATCCTCTACTTCCTCTCTCCTTAGTTCATTTCAATAAACACAATTCCCTATGCTGCACACCAAGCACTGGGAATCATGTAACAGGATCATGGGCCTAAAACTGGGAGGAACTTTAGAGACCCTCTAGTCCAGGGGTGGGGAACCTGTGACCTCCAGGTCACATGTGGCCTTCTAGGTCCTTGGGTGCAGTCTTTTAACTGAGTCCAAGTTTTACAGTACAAATACTTTTATTAAGAAGATTTGTTCTGTGAAGTTTGGACTCACTCAAAGTGCAAACAATTGAGAGCCTAGAGGACCACATGTGGCTGTGAAACTGCAGGCTCCCTATCCCTGATAGTCTAACCACTTCATTTAAAAATGAAGAAAATTAAGTCCAGGGATGATAAGTGATAAACCCAGCATCACGCAAGAAATTCGAACTACAGCTGAGATTTAAACCCAGGTCTTCTGATTCCAGAGCCAGTTTTCTTTCTGCTTTCTACTCTACCATTCCTTCTGTTAATTTGCTTTGCAGGCTTTGGACAAGTTACAATGGAAAATTCCTTTTCTGTAAATAAAGCATCCTGTCATAATGTAAGTCTTCATTAAGGGATGACATCAAAAGGAACCCAGAGTAGGGACTCTTCTTACTTCATCCTGGATCTAGCCAATTACTCAGCACAAAGTAGGTACTCAGTAAATGCTTGTTAAGTGTCTGACTGATCATGGCACCTGACATGCACCATTTCAGTATGACAAAGTCCCTTTATGAATCTGGAAAAACAGACTCAAAAGCACTGCCTTTTTAGTCTCACATTGGGCTTCACCTGTGACTTTTTGCCCTAAGATGTACTTCACGTGTACTTTCAATGAGCCAACCCATAAGATAACAAGATAATTTTTTAAAAACCCATAAACATATAGTATGAGACTACATAAGGCCATTGGTTAGCGATGACAGTGAATACTCAAGATATTTTGAAAACCCAAAATAGCAAGTGAATTTACCTTCTAAAAATACCTTCCTTTTAAAATAACATTTTAAAACCTTCATCATACATGCTGTTGAATCACCTAAAATAATCCATAATTTGATTTTCAGACGTCTTCAAACAGCAGAATGAAAACATAATTAGAGAAAATAATTATGCAATCATCAGCAGACAGCTTAGAAGTAGTGTCACAGTATCTTGAGGTTTTTTTTAAAGGAAAACATGGGCTGTATTTCCTATATATATTTCAGCTAATCACAAAAGGCAGTTTTAATTAAAAGTAACAACTGAAATTTCAGAAACACCTTTCTGATTCATTTAAAAAATCTAACAAGGTGTTTTCACCACTCCAGGCTACGCTTCTTTGATTGTTGTGATTATATATGTGTGTGTGTGTGTGTGTGTGTGTGTGTGTGTGTGTGTATGTATGTATAATGTGTGTGTATATATAAATATAAATATAGGTATACACATATAGATGTATGTACATTCAAGTCATTAAGTATTTACTAAGCACCTCCTATGTACGAGGAGCCTTGTTAATCACAATGGAAACAAAGAAAGGCAAAAACCCAGTTCTTGCTCTCAGAGAGCTCACAATCTAGTGGGGGAATCAGTATGAAAATAACTACATACAAACCAGAGGATAAATTAGAGGTAATCTCTGAGGAAAGGCACCAAGATGAAGGAAGGCTGGCAGAGACCTCCTGAAGAAGGTGAAACTTCGACTGAGACACAAAGGAGGAAGCCAGGTGACCAGGTTCAGGATGGATGGAGTTTAGAGCATGAGGCATAACCAGAGAAGATGCACAGTTAAGAGACAGAGAGTTTATGTTTGATTATATGGGGGATGGGGGGCAGGGAAGGAGAGGAGGATTGAGAAAGGTACAAGAAGATTAGGAAAATAGGAAGGGGATATTAAAGCCTTTCATAAGGAGGTACAGTGGATAGATATCCTCAGACAAAACTTAGCTGTGTGACCCTGAATAAGTCACTTAGCCTCTGTATGCCTCAGTACCTAAGCTGTAAAATGGGGATGACAACAGCACCTACGTTCCATGGTTGTTTTGAGGATCAAATGTAAAAAACCACTTAGCACTGTGCCTGGCACATAGTAAGTTAGCTTAACTTAAATGTTTGCTGTTATCATCATCATTGTTAATCCTGGAAGATTACTAGAGAGTCACTAGAGTTTTTTATTGACTTAGGGTGGGGGTGGGGGTTGCCATAGTCAAATCTTCCTTTTGGAAGGTCAATTTGAAAGCCAGCTAGAATGGGGAGAGACTTAGGCAAAGACCAGCCAGAAGGTTATTGCAATAGTCCAGGAATAAGGCAATGAGGGTGGCAGCTATGTTTAAGGAGAAAGGATGTTACAAATGACAGGGCTTAGCAACTAATTGGATGGGGGGGTGGGGAGTCAAGGAGTCAAGGGAGACATGGATGACTGGGAAGTGCCTTTCTAGCAGTAATAGCAGCAGAAGTTAGGCAGAGAGAAGGGTTTGGGGCTAAAATGGTTGCTCATAAGACTAAAATAACCACCCACAGCCCCATAAATGTGAGACATATTCTCTTACAGCTTCACACAGCATCAAAAGGAAGACTAGGCATATAGAGTATAATGGTCTGTATAGGATCTGTAAGGATCTGATCTGTAAGGAGCACAAGGCCAAGATCTCCTTGTGCCCTCATGGTTCTTCTCCTGGGTCTGATTTCTTTGACAGGCAAGATGCTTAGTTGGTCAGTCCAGGCCTGCTCCTTACTACAACTTGATCCCTGACTATCAGTTTATTTTTTCCAATTCATAATTGGGTTGGCTCTTTTTCTGCTACTCTTCTTGGAGACGCCTCTTCTGAATGTCTCCTGAACTCCCTGGGCCTTTTCACTATTGTGTGGTATGTTCTAGAGGAAACTCCACTGTTGTATACTATGCCTGGGAGAGGGAGAGAAATTGGCTCTCCTCCAGCTCTGTTGCCTTCTGATAGAGCTGCAAATAAAAGGCAAAAAGCAAAAACCTCTGAAGAGCTGGGTTTTTCCCTATAATTGGCTCTCCTCTAGACTGTCAGGGATCACACATACAACTTTCTCCTTCCCCAACTGCCAGCTCCCAATCAGCTTTTCCAAGTCTGTTGTTGTTTATTTGTTCAGTTACATCCAATTCTTCATGACTCCATGAACCATTGCATACCTTCTATCCTCTACCACCTCTGTCTGTCCAAGTCTGTCCTAGCTCATGCTTGTGGCTTCCACAGTGCTATCCACCCAACCCATCCTCTGCTTTCCCCTTTTCCTTTAGTATTCAATCTTTCCGATCAGGGTCTTTTCCAATGAGTCTTGTCTTCTCAGTATGTAGTAAAAACATTTATGCTTCAGCTTCAGTATTTAACTTTCCAGTGAATAGTCTGAATTAATTTCTTTTAAGAATTGACTGATTTGATCTCCTTACTGTCCAAGGGATTCTCTGAAGTCTTCTCCAACACCACAGTTTGAAAGTATTGATTCTGTAGCACTCAGCTCTCCTTATAGTACAATTCTCACAGCCATACATAACTCCTGGAAAATCCATAGCTTTGACTGTATGGACTTTTGTTGGCAAGGTGATGTCTCTGCTTTTTAATATGCTATCCAGATTTGTCTTAGGTTTTATATTTGTCATAGTGTTTGGTTAGGAACTGTGATTTTATTGACAAAGAGAAACTCCTTTTAGTGATCCAGGTCAGGTAGTTATCTATAACAAAGTCTTAGAGAATTACCTAGGGCACTAAGAGGTCAAGAGTCTTCCCCATGGTTCCAAAGATAGTATTTGTCAAAGGTAGGACTTAAAGGCTTTTTCACCCCAAGACTGACTCTCTATCCAGTACTCATGACACTGCTTATCAAAACGTATCATAGAAAATGAAAATTAAGTACATTTGTTAAATTAAAAATAATAAATACTTTTCCTCCACCAAAGTCATTCTCTGATGTCTCATGGTGACTGTGACAGTTGAACAAATGCTTTGACAGGTCCTACTAGGCTGGAAAGGCTTCAAATATGAGACTAGTAATGAACTGTATACCTGTTATCCAATGAACAACTTGGCTAAATTTAAAGACAATTATCTTCAGGCTGGTCACAGGACGATTTTTTTGCCACAGTTCCCTCAGTATCTACTAGGTCCTACCTGCACTGGTGGAAGCAATATCCAAATTGATAGTCATGGTTAAAGTACCAGAATAATCATAATATCTTCTGATATTATCGATCACTTCTCTTGTATACTCTTTCCTCTCAAGGTTTTCATCCACAGCTCTCTCCTGGGTTTTCTTCAACCTATCTGACTGTACTGCCACATTCTCCTCTGTTAATTCTTCATACATGTCATGTCTACTCATCATGAGTATCCCTCAGGACTCTGTTCTGAGCCCTCTTCTCTTTTCCTTCTATACTATTTCACTTTATCATCTCCATGTAGATAATCCCTCTATGTCAATATATCTATCTAGATAAGTCTATATCAGTCTGATCTAGATGCATTGATACAATAGATCAGATAGATAAATAGACAGATAGACAAAAAGATAAACAGCCCTAATCCCTCTCCTACTCTCTGGTCTCTATCACCAGCTGCCGTTAGGACATGCTGACCTGAATCATCTCAAACTCAATATATCTAAAACAACTCTCATAATGTTGATCCCAACCTGCCCTCTTCTACCCCCCAAAAAACCCTCCTCTCTTTCAAAAGTCCCTATTATTGTGAAGGGCACTATCATCCTTAGAGTCATCTGCATTGGCAGCAATGGTATCCTCCTTGACTCCTTACTCTTGTTCATTCCACACATTCAATCCATTGCCAGATCTTTACAACATTTCTGGTATGTGTCCCCACCTCCCTGCTCTCACACACACACCACCCTAGTTTGGGCCCTCATTGCCTCTCACCTAACTACTGCAATAGGCTTCCAAACGGTCTCCCGGCTTCCAGCCTCTCTCCTTCCACTTTATCTTCCATTTAGCTGTCAGAGTGCTCTGCTTTCCTAGAGCAAAGGGTCTGACCCTATGTTCAAACTCTAGGTATTCCCTGCCTTTTTTCAGGATAAAATATAAATGTTTATGTCTAGCATTTAAAACTCTTCATAACCTTACCCATTCCTACCTTTCCAGGCTTAAATTTCACTCCTTTCTACATACTCTACAATCAGTACTGGCCATCTTAATATTCCTCACACATGATATCGCATCTATTGTCTGTCCATGTTTGTTTTTACTAGCTATTTCCTATTCAGAGAGAGAGAGACAGAGACAGAGAGAAGAAGGAGGAGGAGGAGAAAGGAAGAAAAGGAGAAAAAGGAAAGAAGGAAAGGAAGGAAGGAAGGAAGGAAGAAGGAAAGAAAATGGTAAACAAATGTTAATGAAGTTTTACAAATATATGGAAAAGAACAGAATGAATGAAGTTCAAGGATAGCTTTTCAAACTGAGGGTCTGAATTTAATAATATATATTAAAAGCTATATGTAATGAGATTCCCAGTTTTATGTGCAACATTCATTTTCTGTTCTCCTTGGTATATAGAGATGCTAATATTTATTAGTATTTTCTACTTCAAAATAATAAAAACTGAAAAAATCAAGGAGTGTTGAAAGTTATTACTACTTTGTTCGATTTATATACATATATGTACATGTACACATATGTATATATACATATGTATGTTTCTTTTAAGAAATTCCATGTACCAGAAGTTAACAGTTTCTCATACAGTGCTCCCTCTTGTTCTTGTTCGTAACTGAAATGTTTTCATTGATGACTAAGTTCATAAAGAAAACAAAATACAAAACAAAAAGATAAAAGTATAATTTCATGACAAATTTGTAGAATTTAATAATTTGCTCACAAAATGAGACCACAGGAAAACAAAGGAAAACATTTTTCAAATTTTTCAGCAATTGTTGAAGAAGTCTCTGATACAACCTTTTCTGTACATAATATTGAGTTTCTATCACTTCCCTGCACATTTAGCTGTAAGTTTTGCATCTAAGTTCACAGTCTTCATAATTGTCACATCTTTTCTGTTTATCAAACAGAAGCAGGTTTTAAGAAGATTCTCATCCAGGCATTTATTTCCATGAGTTAAGATATAGACAATACAGGATGACTCACAAGTTCAGCAAAAATCTGTTAACATTGCCATGTGAGATAACATCTACAATTCTCTGAAAAGATTTCCATCCTCCTCTCTCTTTTTTTTAATACAGAGCCTAGATTGGGCTCTTTTTCTTCAGACCTTTTCTCTTTGTTCCTTCTGAAGGAGAGCCTGGGTACATTAAATTCTAGAACAATTAAATACCAAACACAATTAAAAATTATAACATATAACAAGTTGAAGACTTTAAAACCAGCATCTTCCCTCCCACAACTTCACAGGATGCTATAGTCAGGCTTAAACAGTCATTGATATATAGCTCTCCAAAAAAAATGTACTTATACTTTTAAGTTTAATTTTCAATATTAATATTTTCTCCATCACTTTCCTGAATCTAAACAATCAACAAAACAATAAATCAAGCCCTGATTTGTAGCATTTGATAATTTTCAAGGTGCAAATGCTCACACTGAAATTTTAACAATCTGCCAGTCTTACAAATGGGCTCTAGCACACCCCTAGATATAACTGACATCTGTGTGTTGGTACATTAAAATATCCTCTTTTGTCAAGTTTTCTTGTTAGTCCTTTATCCAGCTAATTGACTATATACAAAATGTGATGATTTTCTTTTGAAATAACAAGTGAAATGAAACCAAGAATTTTACTTTAGAAGTTAGTACTTACTTTAAAGTATAAACATTGTATGGGCTTGATTTAGCTATAATCATATTTTCTCTAATGAAACCTATGGAAAAAAAGAGATGACAGGACAAATTAACAACTATTTATTGAACTTAGTTGATCTGCAATTGATTCCTTCAATTCCTTTTCTCTTACTCTTTTCTTAACTCTGTAGTCTGGCTTCCAACTCCAACATTCAACTGAAACTGGTCTCTCCAAAGTTACTAATGAACTCCTAATCACCAAATATAATGGTCTTTTCATTCTTTTTTACCTCCCTGAAGCCTTTGACACCGCTGACCACCTTCTTTTTGATACTGTCTTTTCTCTAGGTTTTCATGACACTGTTGTCTTCTGACCAATTGTTCTGTCACTCTTGTTAGAAATTTATCCAGGTCATAGGGGTCCCCCAGTGATCTGTCCTAAGCCCTCTTTTCTTCTCCTTCTATACTGTTTTTCTTGGTCATCTCATGAGTTCCCATGGATTCAATTATCATCTCTATGCTGATGATTCTCAGATCTCTCTATTTAGCCTTAACATACCTGTTAACCTTTAGTCTTACATTTCCAACAGCCTAATGGACATTTCAAACTGACTGTTCCATACATATCTTAAATTTAACTTTTAGAAATTTATTAAAAGATACATGAAGAAACTCTGGCTTCTTTGCAACAGTATTACTATGATTGTGTTCCCATGTCTTACAACTGATTTCCCATGTCATTAAGATTGCGTTTTTAACTCTAGTGTGTTAGAACCCTGATATGGTCATAGATATAAAACTGGAAGGAACCATCTTTTTCAATCCATTCATCTTACAGATGAAATAACTAAGTCCTAGAGACGTTAAGTGACTTGTCCTAGGTCACAGGTAGCAAGGGGCAGAGACACAGTTCAAACTCAAGTTCTCTGGATCTAATTCCATTGCACCATAATGTCTCTAATAAAGCTTAGAGATGTCTTAAATAACATGCTATAAAAAGATCCCAATAACAATATTATAAAACCCTAAACAATTGTGAATTTCATTATTTTTCACTTAGAGTGGAAGTAAGTCTATTGTTTCTGCAATAAAATTGCCCCAAGGTAAAACAGATACTCCACACTGCTTGCATGATATCTTGCAGGACACTAAAATAAAATGGACAAAAAATATACAGTAGCTAACTCCATAGGGATACGCCACAATTTACCTTCCTTGCCTATATTCCTCTGAATTTCTAGCCAAATAGCACCAATTACTGTTCATTGAACATGTCCTGTGCTTTCCCCCATACTATTCTCTATGCCTGGTAGGCCTTGTTCCTTACCATTTCTATTTGCTAAAGGATCACCCTCCTTTCAGGAACCAGATTAAATGCTACTTTCTCCCCAAAGCCTTTACTCTTCCTCCCCAGTGGGGAGATTTTCACTCCCCTGAATCCCATAGCATTTAAAAAATTTCTCTATTGTGGACTGGATGAACTTTATTTTGTATTTTATTTGTGCACACACCATTTTCCCCTTGTATATTTAGTTAAAGTGGGTGCTAAAGGTTCTCTTCAGGCTTTCAGCCCTAAGGGATTAGGCTATATGGCTTGTATAAATCCAAGGTGATTGTGCTGCCCCACTTGTAATTATATAACAGGTACCAAGAATTGAGATATAGGTAGTACTATGATAGAGCTGTATAGTTTAGAGATACATAACATGCTCAAAGTCTAAATTAAGCCATAGAAACCTATCTGCTTCACTGATTGGCCAAATGCAAGAAGACCTGCTTTTGTTGACCCAAGTAATTCCATATATGCACAATTGAGATGGAGGTTAACTCTTCAGGCCTGAAAAATTCCTCAGTCCCTGGAAGTCTGCTAATGCTACTGCACTGGGCACATTCGGATGAGGAAATGGGGACCTACACAGCTACTTTCCTCAATGTACTAGATATTCTTCGTTACCTAGTAAAAAGAGGGCTGATTTTTCGTTTTTTCTTTTTGTCATCTCCCTCAAATCCAACTTACCAAATCCCAAACCTGAACTTATAACCACCGTTCCTGTTCCAGAACAGACAGAGTATCTTATTCACTATTGTAGACATCTGTCTAAAATGTCTCAGGTAGTCCTTTACATATAGCAGGAGGTAAACCTGTTTGTTTGGAAAGAGGGACTGATGGGTAGAGAATGAAACAGACTCAAAGACTCAGACTACATGAAGTTCTACTCTTATCAGTACATACCAATTGATTACTTGGAAAGCAATATACTCTAGACAAGGACCCTTAACTTGGAATCTGGGAACATTTTTTATACTTTGCTAATTGTGTTTCAATATAATTATTCTATGTATTTAATTCAACACATTTAAAAACACTACTCTGAGGAATCCACAGCTTCAAAAATTGACAGAGGGGGTTCAGGACTCCTCAAAAGTTAAGAACTCCTGATCTTTTGAAACATCATTCCTCTCAGTGAAACAGCATCTTCTGCTCCACATCTGTCTCTCGCAGTGAGGTGGTGCTTCTTGCTAAGGCAAGCATTTCTGCATTGCACAAGTGATTCCATTTCATCCCATCTTCTCTAGCAGGTTGGCTCCTCTTTCATTCCTACTTTCTTATATATCTTCAATTTCTCCCCATCTACTCACTGCTCTCTACTGCTTACAAACCTGCCCATGTCATCCCCACCTTCAAAAAATCCTCCTTTGATCCATTCATCTATCTGTCCAGCTGTCACCCCATACCTCTCCCTTTCCTGGCTAAACTTCTGGAGATGGCTATCTACAATACATAATTTCAATTCTTCTCAACTCCTTAACTTTTTACAGTCTAGCTTCTTACCACATCATCCAAGTGAAACTGCTCTGAATAAGCTCTTAACTGCCAAATCTAATGGCCTTTCCTCAATCTTTGACACTGTCAGTCACTGTCTTCTCCTTAATGTTTTCATTACACCATTATCTCTGAATTATCTGAGGGAATAGTAGACACTCAATAAACTTCAGACTAATGGATTTGTGGGCAGCTAAGTGTCAACATGGTTAGAGTACTAGGTCTCAAATCAGGAAAACTCATCTTCCTGAGTTCAAATCTGGCCTCAGACACTTATTAGCTAAGTGACCCTGAGCAAGTCACTTCACCCTGTTTGCCTCAGTTTCTTTTTCATCTGTAAAATGAGTTGGAGAAGAAAATGACAAATGATCCATTATCTCTTCCAGAAAATCCACAACGGGCTCATGAAGAATTAGACATGATTGAAAACACAACAAAAAAATTGATTGATAGTGGTAAACAGAATGGCCTGAGAGTCAGAGACCTAAGTTTTAATTTTTACTTTCTGAAACTGTGTGATATTATGTAAAGGTCACTTAAACAATCTGAGCATCAATTTCCTTATATATAAAATGAAGGGTTAAGATTGGAAGACATCTAAGGTCCTTTCCTGTACTAGCCGTCATTGAGTATAAATTATTAGATACAGAAAATTATCAAAAATGAATGAATGTAAGAGCTGAGAAAATTCTGGAGAGAAGTGTGTATATGCTTAATGAAAGGAAGGTAGTCAGACAATTCAAATCAAATAAAGGCTGTCACCAGGCTAATGTCAAAAGCAAGTAACATAATACTGGGGCTGTTCTTGGCTTTGGCATGTAAATACAAAATTCACCTTCATTTCATTACTTTACGCAATAACTAACCCATCAATGGTAGCTTACAATAAATAACAGCTTATATAGAGAGAGAATTCTAAGTTTTAGAAATAAATTACTTCAGAACAATCCTGTGATATATGTGGTAAGGATATTTTTAATCACTATTTTACAGAACAGAAATAGGCTTTAGGTTAGGTGAACAGAGATATCATGTTAGTTATCTCAGGAAAATTAATGTTTTTTTACTACAATAACATAGAATTTTACATTTAATTTATGATTTGAATCCCTAATTCAAATACTAATTCAAATAATCCATCCTAGTACAGTCAAAATATGATGAGACTCATAAAAATTCAATTTACATACAAAAATATTCAGGGATATTTTTACTGCATATATGTGTGTGTATATACATATATGCATATATATATACGTACACATAAAACAGTAAAATTGGTCACACAGGAAAAAGCTGACATTCTGTAACAAGAGTGAAAAGGCAAGGTAAGATGTGGTTACTTTAATGTGATACTTAACAAACTACATTCACTAAAAATGCGACAGAAACTCCTATCTGTGTGAGCCATATCAAAGTATAATTAAATATATTTGATGTATGACGTTTTAAAAATGTCTGACTTTGGACCAGTCTCTTTACATCTCTAGATCTTAGTTTTCTAATCTGTAAATTGACAGCAGATCAATGATCTCAGATCTGCTTAGGCTGGGGTGCTGGAATGTATTTCACCTCCACCCTCTTACTCCCCCAAGTATACTATGTAGTCCTTTGTCCCTTTTTTTAGATTAATGTATAAGTAGATCAACACATCATTATGAAGAGAAACAAAGATTTAGACACTAAAGATACTAAAAAGTAAATGCTATAAATGCTATAAAATATTAAAACAAACATAAGATTTATGTTTGAGGCTAACAATTTAGATGACTTGAAAGACAGAGGTCACTCTGTGTATATAAGGAATCAATCAACAAGCATTTATCAAACATCTGTTATGCACAAAGAAAAGAATTAAACAGTCCTTGTCTTCAAAGAGAGTATGTTTAGTCAAGGGAGATGGGAGAGTTTGGGGCTTGGAATGAGAAGACCTGTGGGTGTGAATCTCAGATCTCTAGAATTTCTTTTCTCCAGATGTCTATTTTCTCTTGTAGAACTGGAAGGTGTTGGACTAGTTGGTCTCTAAGGCTCCTTCTAACTTTTAACATATGATTTTCTTCCCCTTCAAAATGAATGTTCTATAAGACTAATGCCCACTTGAACCACCTAGATTTTAGATTCATGATAAGCAGCCTCTAGTGCTTCCAACTACAGAACACAGTACGTGGGAATAGATTACAATTAATTTCATTACAATGTTCTCTTGCACCTCAGGTCTGACTTACCACCTGGCACATTGTTCACTGTAGTTGAGGTGTATAATTAGAGATGAAGCAACACTGTGAAGCACACGAAGGACTCAAGAAAGAGAATATTTATATTTTACAATGGGAATATCTTCCTACGGATCATAATTCCTACCATATTTTCTTTTGGTTTACATTAGATTCTAGTCCTTGTTAGAATTCCAATTTATAAGGTGCAAGGAATTTCTGGTCACTAACAATAGTCAAGAGAGAAGATCTATGAACTATTTTATAGTTATCAAATGAATGTGCTATCCTAGTAGAGCAAAAAATATGATGAGACTCATGAAATGCCATTTACATATAAAAATATTCAGAGACATTTCTACTGTGTATATACATGTATAGACAAAACAGTGAAATAATCACAGAGGTAAAAAGCAGACATCCTATATCAAGAGTGGAAAGACAAGGTAAGATATAGTCAGTTTAATGCCATACTGACAAATCAGACTCACTAACAATATCAGTGATAGAAGTGTCTATTGTTATGAGCCATATCAAAGTGTGGACTACTTAAGGAATCCAAGGGATTCCTATTTGATGAGCATCAAATCAAAGATAGTTATCAATCACAGAAAAAGAGGAAAAGGACAGTCTAGTCCTAGGTTCCCAAAGTGGGTTATAACAGGCCCTTTGGGGAGGGGCAGTAGTAGCCTTGAGTGCAATTGGGGGGGGGGGTGCTAATAAAAATAAGGGGGTGGTGAAAGCATAAGGAAAGGGAATTTGGAAAAACATCTGTACAAGTTTCATCTGTTGTGCAATAAAGTCATAGTGATTACATAATTTTTCCAAATAGACACACAAAACGCAAGTTAAAACCAATCAGTGGTCAAGTCCTCCAACAGTTCTCAACAAGCAAGTATTAGCAAGCAAGTGAGTCTGGAATTGTCAGGAAGTCCAGCATGCATCAGCAGGAATATATGGGTGTGATGACTTGTTTACAGTATGATACTAGATGGTTACATGACACAATATTGCATCATCAAAATTTCAATGCAGGAAAACCCCCACAAATTTACAATAAATTATTAAATTTAAGATGCATCATTTAAAAAATTATATTTTCTTGAAATGACACCAATTAAAAAAAAACTCCAAAACTGTTAAAGGGTTAAAGAAAGCAGATTTTGGGGGGAGAGTGCTAAGTAATTTTTTTTTTTTTAAGGAGGCAATTGGTCAAATAAGTTTGGGAACCTTCTGTGTATTATAAAAGGCTGAGGTCAGTCTTCCTTTTTCAAGCCCTTCCTCATTCCATGGAGGAATTTACGACCAAACAGGAGATAGAGAACATCATGAAATGCAAAATGGATAACTTTGATTACATCAAATTGAAAAGTTTTACACAAACAAAGCCAATGCAACCAAGATTAGGAGGGAAGCACAAAACTGGGAAAGAATTTTTGCAACTAGTGTCTGTGATAAAGGTCTCATTTCCAAAACACATAGAGAACTGAGTCAAATGTATAAGAATATAAGCCATTCCTCAATTGATAAATGGTCAAAGGATATAAACAGGTAGTTTTCAGAGGAAGAAATTAAAGCTATCTATAGTTACATGAAAAAAATGCTCTAAATCACTATTGATTAGAGAGATGCAAATCAAAACAACTCTGAGTTACCATATCACACCTATCAGACTGGTTAACATGACAAAACAAGAAAATGATAAATGTTGGAGAAGCTGTGGGAGAGTTGGAACACTAATTCATTATTGTTGGAACTGTGAGTTGATCAAATCATTCTGGAGAGCAATTTGGAAATATGCCCAAAGGCTTATAAAACTGTGCATATCCTTTGACCCTGCAATACCTCTTTTAGGGCTATATCCCAAAGAGATCTTAAAAATGGGAAAAGGACCCACATGTACAAAAATATTTATAGCAGCTCTTTTTGTGGTGACTAAGAACTGGAAATTGAGGGGATGCCCATTAATTGCGGAATGGCTGAACAAGTTGTGATATGAACGTAATGGAAAACTATCGTGCTATAAGAAATGATGAACAGGGAGACTTCAGAAAAACCTGTAAAGACTTATATGAACTGAAGCTGAGTGAAACGAGCAAAGCCAGGAGAACACAGTAATAGCCACAGTGTTAGAGGACTGTTTTTGATAGACTTAGCCCTTCACAGCAATGTAAGGATCTAAAACATTTCCAAAGGACTCATGATGCAAAATGCCATCAACATCCAGAGAAAGAACTATGGAGTTGGAATAAAGAATGAAGCATACTGTTTTCTCCTTGGTTATGTTTTGTTTTCTTTCTCATAGTTTCTCTCATTCATTTTAATTCTTCTATGTGACAAGACTAATGTGAAAGTGTGTTTAATAGGAATGCATGTGTAGAACCTATATAAGATTGCATGGGGAGGGGGAGAAAATTTGGAACTTGTGGAAATGATTTTTGAAAACAGAAAACAAATTAATAAGCATGGAAAAAATGTCTTTCCCCATTCTGGTACATTTTCCACAAACTGATCTTTTGAAAGCACAGGTGGCTTCCTACCTCCAGTATCAAATACAAAATACTCTGGTTTTAAAGTGATTTATAACTTGGTCCTCTCTTGCCTTTCCAGTCTTCTTAAACTTTACTTGCCCCACAAACTCAGCAATCCAGTGACACTGGACACTTGACTGCATTTTTACTGACCTAGAACTGTCCTTCCTCGTTTCTGCCTCCTGCCTACCTTCAAGTCTTAGCTAAAGACCCGTCTTCAAAAAGCTTTTCACAGTCCTTAATCTTAGTACTTTCTCTCTGAGATTATCTCCAATTAATCCTGTCTATATCTTATTTGTAAAGAGTTGATTCCACGTTGTCTTCCTCATTAGACTATGAACATCTTAAGAGCAGGAACTGGTGGGGTTTGGGGGGTTTTTTGGTTGCCTTCCTTTGTCTCCTCAGTGCAAGGCAGATTGTAGGCACGTCTTGCTTACTGATAGACCTGGTAAAGGGAGAGAAAGGACTGACATATAAAATTTAGAGTTGGAAGAGAACTTGGATGTCATGTGCCACCACTTATTACACATGAGGAAACTGAGGTCCAAAGAGAGGCCTAAAGTTACTTGTCCAAAATCACTGATATTAAGTGGTAGAAATGGGTTTGGAAGTCAGGATTTGTTACTCTACACCCAGCATTTTTTCTACTGTATCATACTGTCTCTCTCAAGAGTGAACCTAATTGACAATACCTGCTTCATCAGATAGCAGGATGAAAATATTAATAATAATATGCCTGATTGAAAACAAACTTGTGACACGAAAGTCTACACGTTACTTTTCTTTAGGGCACTCTATGTTCTGAGCACGATATCTTACTTTGTTATTACTCTAACTTGGAATTCCATTTCCAGTCTTTGTCCCTTTGCTTAGGCTGTTCCCCTCCATACCTGGGATAACACCCTCTTTACCTGCCTCTTAGAATCCCTAGTCTAGCTCATGTGCCACCTCCTAGGGAAAATCTTTTCTAATTTCCTTAGTTTTCATAATAAAATAAATATAAAAGCCTCAACCTACATCTCAATTATCACTCATATAGGTGTCAAATTCCCAGTAGAACAAAATCCCTTTAAGGGAATGGGCTATTTTTTCTTTTTTTCTAGCACTTAGCACAGGTCCTTGGAAGATAGCAGACACTTAATGTTTGTTGGGTTTGACCGAGAAACATTTTAGAATGTTAGATTATTTGCCTATATCAAATTATAGGTAGAGTGGCTTTTTTTCCTCCCTCTTTCAATGTAGAAGCGAGAAAACAACTTCTAAGATATGCTATATGATTTTTCTTCTGCATTTGGAATATGAATCTGCTCACAAAAATTCACTTCAAACTTGAACCTCATGGATATTTTCATTGTGCAGAAGGCATTTCTAAAGTTGGGTTTCCATAACTCAGTAATCAATCAATCGATATTATTCAATAAGCATTTATTAAGCACCTATTCTGTGTCAGGTGCTGTGCAAAGCACTGGGACACTAATGTCTTTTTAACTGGGCACCATCTGATTCCAAATTATTCATCTCAATAAGGTGAATGAAGTTATCACTGTCAGCCCCTCAAAAAAGACTGCCACAACGTACAGTGAAGCCACAAAATAACGTCACCAACCACAGCTAAAAAAGAAACTCAACCACAGCCCTGGTTACCTTACCTCCTTTCCTTCCCAAAGTAGGGAAAAGGAGCAAAATATTTTCAACATCTTAGGGACCAACTCTTCAACTTTGTGATTGCTTGTAAACATTTCCCCTTTATCCTTGCACGGATAAGGATGCTAAGCTTTAGGGGTAAAGACAACACTTCAATAAGTACAAAGGTGATTAGGATTCCACATGGAGGAAGCCACAGGGGAGGGCTAAAAGCATCTATAGATTATCTGAACCTCAAATTCCCCAGTGAAAGGTGGCCCTGAAATCAAACAAGCACACAAGGAGTTGATAAACAAACGTTTATTAAACCCCTAAAATAACAGTATCATTTATACAGTGCTTTAAAAGTTTCTAGTACCCTAAATTGAGACCCAATCATGTTTTATCTCATTTTATCCTCAAATCAACCCTGGGGTAGTGTGTGTATAGGTGCTATCATTACCCCCAAACTTACCTGAAAGAAAACCGGAGGCACACAGACCCTTAAGTGATTTGCCCAGGGTCACAGAGCTATTAATGTTTCTCTTTTACTCAGGAACTCTGGGTCTTTCCCTCCCAGTTTACTGGCTACATTTGTTGCTCAAAGATCAAACCTTAAACCCAGTTCACTCTAGAGCTCCTAGACTGGACAAGTCCCCACCACCTAGCACAGAGTGAATGTAATTACTAAATAGTAATTGTTTCTCTTTTACCCAGGAACCCGAGGGTCTTCCCCTGCTAGTTTGATTTTTTTTTTTTTAAATTACAGCGCCATCCTTTGAGTCATTTAAAGAAGCCTATTCATTGAATGGGTCACTCAAAGGGTCTCCCAGCGCATCCTGGGTCATCTCCAGTCCTCCTGATGAATTTGGGCCGTTGGACCCAAATGGCTGTGGAGGAGAAGTGAGGCTGGTGCCCTGCACAGCCCTCCCTCCCTCCAATCAAAGTCAACTGCAAGTCAAGTCATCATCCTGACATCACAGTCCTCTTAGAGAACCAAGGACAAACACAACTCAAAAACCCAACACCCTACCCTCAAGAGCTTACATTCCAGGACCTGTAAGCCACCGGACAGCCAGGAGAACAAAAGCTGCTTATCTGCTGACCTGGCCAAAAATACTGAGCTTCTTCCCCGTGGGGCTTAAAAAACCAAAAGGGATGACGTGGTTAAAAGGATTGTGCAAACCTTAGGAGAGAAAACACGGGCACGCTCCCCAGGCGGCCCCGGGAAGCTCCGCGAGGCAGGAGGATGCAAATATGGGGGGAGCGCGAAGCAAAAGGCGGGGGAGGGAAGGCAGGAAAAGAGACAATGAAGAAGGCGGGCAGCCGGCGACGGAGCAGGGGACCCTCGTCCTCACCCTCGCCCCTCAGGGGAGCGCGAGCCCAGGAAGTGTTCCCCGGCTCCTATCCCTTTAACGGGCGCCTCGCCCGGGGACGCCCCGGCGTCGGGTCGGCCTCGTGCGCACAGGCGCACGTGAAGGGGGAGGGGGGAAGCCGCGAGCCCCGCCATTTTCAACGCTCCAACACCTCCCCCTCCCCTCCCCGTGGGCTGACCCGGAAGCGCTCCTGCCCTCCTCCGAGGCCCGGCGGAGAAAGACGCGGGCGCGCGCGCGCACGCACGCACACATATACACACACACACGCACACACACACATATATACACACACGCGCACACACACATACACACACTGGGACACGGAACCCTCTACCCTCCTCTCCGCCCCCGGGAACATCCAGCAGTCAGCCTCCCGACTTACTTTCTGCAGCTACCGCTGCCCCCCTATCCCCCCAATTTTTTTTTAATAAAAAAAATGGCAGAGTCTACGGAGGAGGTGGCGGTGCTGGTGCAGCGGGTGGTGAAGGACATCAACAACGCCTTCAAGAGGAATCCTCACATGTGAGTTGGCCCCAACTCGGGGGAGGGGATGGACGCACGGACGGACGGACGGATGGTCGGACTGATGGACGGAGCTCGGAGGACAAGCGCCGGCCTCTTAGCCCTACTCCGATCAAGGAGCCTCCAGCGACCGCTATCTGCCCCGGAGGACACGAGGCCGGCCTCTCCCCTCCCTTCCTTCCTCCTCTCTCCCTCCTCTTCCCCTCTCTCGTCCTCCTTTCCCTCCTTCCTTCTCGTCCTCTTCCATCTTTTCTTCCTTCCCTTACCCCTTTCTTTCCCTCCTTTTCTAATGCTTCCTTCCTCTTCTTCCTCCTCTTTCTCTGCCCCCTCCCCCTTTCCTCCTCTAGTGTCAGTTAAGGTCCAAAAGGTGATCTCGACCTTAAAACGAAGGGGTTTCTCCTTCGTTTTTCTCTACCATCATCCCTCCTCCCCTCCCCCCATCCCAAACAAGTTACATTTTTCTTTTCCTTTGCTACTTTGTTTCAGGGCTCTCCTCTGAACCCTCGAGCCTAGGCCGGGAGGGGACAGATCCAGAGCTGCCAGGGACCTCCGGGGCTGGCTAGTCCAACTCCCTCCTTTGACAAATAGGGAGAGCGGAATTGCAAGTGAAGGGACTTGCTCAGGGACCTCGGAACCCTTGCTCCAGGCAGCACATCTCACTGCCTTCTTACTCTCATTTTACTAATGAAGAAACTGAGGCTCAGACAGGTTAATTGAGCAGCCAGCCCAAGGTCACAGCTACTCAGATTTTCTGATTTCAAGACCACTTGTTCTTTCTACTGTATTGAGATAGAAACTAACCATTAAAGGAGGAATTCCCTCTACCAGTTACAGATCTGCATCTGCCCTGCAGTGGAGAGTCTTAGATAGTTGCCCAGGGCACTGGGAAGTTAAGTCACTTGTGCAGGATCTCCCAGCTATTAAATTCTTCTTGAATTACAGGTTCCTGGCTTGGGAGGCCTGTTCTCTGTTCATTATGCTGTGCTGTCCCTCTTATGTGGGTATTGCCTATTTAAAAAAAAGTATTTTAAGGTTTTCAAAGCTTAGAAGGGCTATAGTGAGGAGTGGAGAATTTTTTAACTGCCCTGCCCTGTTGAAAGGTTCTGGATTTTTGCCTTTTCCATGTCACTTGACTCTGGTCAAGACAATTATAAAATACATAAGAACGGTTTGGGCACCCCATAAAGGAAGATTTGGGGGGGGGGTGGATATAGGTGCTGATAATCTCAAGTACCTGCTGAATCTATTAGGTATAGGATGAGGATTGGGGTAAAGCAAACCAAACTTTAATACTGCTCTATCTGTGTCATAATCATCACCCACACTATATGGGACTCTTTATTTTTGTTCCAGCCTCATTACCTACTTAAGTTTAACACAGCAGAGATGATTTCCCTTTTTTGGATAAAATGTGGACTAATCACCTGTTTAGATCAAGGTATAACAGAAATGTAGTTCAGAACAAACTTCAGCAGTCATCTAGTTCACACAGTTTTATAGAGGAGGAAATCAGATATCAGGGACTTGCCCAAGATCAGAGGCAAAATTTGAACCCAGGCCCTCTTCTTCCAAAGGTAATGCCTTTTCCACTGTAACATTCTAACTGTGCTCCTCTATTGTACACACGATATCAAGGGTGAGGAGGTCACTCCAGCATGATGGGAATAGGGAAAGACACTGGGAATATAATTTTTTTAAAAAAAATGACACAGACCTTGCCTGCTCTCAAGAAATTTATAGTCTCTTTGTGGGTTAGGATATTTATACAGATAAATTTCATAAAAGGTAGAGTGGGGACAAAGGAGGGAACCAGACAAAATGTTCTCTTCTTCTACTTCTCTCCCCACCATCCCAGCTGTCTTTTGGCTCTTCAAAATTAAAGTAGTCAGACGGATGTCTAGGAGTAACCATAGCAATTACTGAGTCCTAAAATTGGGAGTTTCATTAAACTCACAAATAACTGAAGGAGAGAAGGGAACATTTTCTCACAGTATTAAATGTATGTTTTCTTTGATGAAATAGCAGGAGGTAAAAGCAAGTCAGTCGTCCAGCCACCTTTTCAGGTTGCTCTAAATTCTTTACAGGCTTGTGAGGTGGACTGAGATGACATCACTTGGTAGGGCAAGTCTAGATTTATTAAAACAAGCACAAGTCAGTAGATGTGGTGTACTCCCCTTAGGAAAGTTTTAATTGTAAAACTTCCTTAATTTTAAACCTATTAGCTCAAACTTCTTGATAATTTAGAAGTAGAATAAGGAAAATAGACTGTGTGTTTTAAAATAAATGCCAACTTGTTTGAGATGCATTCTTAAGGAATAACATAATTTAGGTTTATTGTGACCTTTGATTCTTTTAACTAATATTATTTTATAATAAGTATTAAATTTTCATTTATATCATCTCCAGCACTAAACTATTCCTGTAAATTTGGACTTTTCAGTAATTCATATAAAACTGCTAGATTCTCTTATTTCAAATAAATGCTTTTAAATTTATAAGTAAATGTAAATAAAGGGTGAATGCTTTCTTTGAAAGCTGTCTTTGTATTTTTATTACAAAAAATTTTTCTGACCTTTATCTTTTCCTTCTGTAATTTTCCTATACCCAGAAAGATGGCAGTTTTTATTAGTGGAATTCTACCACGTTAATTGTGCTGTTTATGTTGTTTAAACATTCTTTCTCTGACAAATTGCTTGTTAAATTTTCCGTGTCCTGTGTTTCATCATGATAGTAGACCTACTCTTACAGAAAGTAGGTTATTTCAGAGAAATCCATCCCTTTTATTTGAAAGTCAAGTCAAAACTTGACCTGCTGAGCCACATTGTCATTTACTGTTAAGTAAACAGGAGACAGCTCTGAACAAAGTTGAATCATTCATTTTTCTTACATCAAGGGAATCGTTTTTGGGTTTTTTTTTTAATAACAAATCAGCCATTGACTCATGTATGTTCAGGGCACCATGCTAGGCCAGAGTAGGACAAAGAAATGTAAAATATGGGCCTTACCCCATGGAATTTATAATCTGGCTTGTTGTTCAGTTGTATCTGATTTTTCGTAACCCCATGGAACATAGCACACCAGTGTTGTCCATAGTGTTTTCTTGGCAAAGTTACCATAGTGGTTTGCCCTTTCCTTCTTCAGTGGGTTAAAGTAAAACAGATTAAGTCCTATGCCCAGGATCACACAGCCAGGAAATATCTGAGGTAGGATTTGAACTTGGGTCTTCCTGACTCCAGGCCCAGCATTGTATCCTCTGAAGGACCTAGCTGCCTCTATAATCTAGGTAGTGAGATAAGAAAGGCACACTAAACAGATATCATATAAGATAATGTTTAACAAATGGCATAGACAATAAGTACTCTTAAGACATTTAAAATTGGGTTAGGGCAAGCTTCATGGAAGCAATTAGATGAGCTGCTCCTCAAAGAATAGAAATGATTTGGGTAGGTAAATACTGAAGAAAAGAGACATGCGTGGGAATGTGTAAGGAAGGCATCTCTTAGGAAAGTGCATTGGGCTAGGAGTTAGGCGATCTTCTTCCTAGTCTAGATTGTCTCCAGTGCTTTTGTTACAGTGGACAGAGGGTACAGAACTTGAAGGCAAGAAGACCCGGATCAGCACCTTTGTTCTGACAACTTATGGTGTGACCTCAGACAAATCATAGACAGTCATCCCTTCCACATTGCTACTTTTCCCATTGCATCTTGGATACAGCTTGGGTTGACAGAAACTCAGAAATTCATAAAAATATGGATAGTATTGTATAATATCAATACTTTATCTTTTAACACCATAATTATTCAGACTTCTCTGGTACAAAGGGAGAGCCAAAAAATTTTATGCAGATATTCCAAATCGTGGAGATGCCATTCCCCTAACCTCCTCCCCCAGCGTGGGGTAACTGTAAACATATTTCTTCTCAGTTTCTTCTCTATCTCCAATAGTACCCAGAGATTATAATAAATAGGGTTATTTTATGAATCGAATGTGGTAATATAAGGTTTAGCATGCTACGTAAATTTTAGTTTTTGTTTATGACTTTGGGCAAACTCTTAATTTCATTTTGGGTCTAAATGTCCTCATCCATAAAATGATGGATAATTGCTAAGAATCTTCTCCAAGTTAAAAATTATTTTATCTCAACATGCCTAAAATATAACTTGCCCCCCCCCCCAAAAACCTTTCCTACTTTTGAACCTCTTACTATTAAGAATACTATCATCCAGTTGTTGCCAGATCTTGTTTCTGCTTTCACAACATATATGTCCCCCTTTCTGTACTTAAGTAGAGTCACTGGATCCTCTTCAAAACATGATCAACCACAAAGTCAGCAAACATTTAGTTATTAAGCACTCTGTGCTACTTTTTTAAGCACTGGGGATACAGTGCAAGACCAAAACAGTTTGTGCCTTCAAAGAACTCACAAGGGAGAGGAAACATGCAAATAACTATGTACAAGCAAGATATATACAGGATATATTGGAAATAACGATAGGGGAAAGGTACTAGCCTTAAGGGGACCAGGTGAAGCTTTTTGAAAGAGAAGGCATTTAGCTGGCACCTAAAGGAGGTCAGAAGGGGCAGCTAGGTGGTGCAGTGGATAAAGCACCAGTGCAGGAGACAGGAGGACCTGAGTTCAAATCTCACCTCAGACACTTGACACTCACTAGCTGTGTGACCTTGGGCAAGTCACTTAACCCCAATTGCCTCCTCCTGGGTCATCTCCAGTCATGCTGATGAATATTTGGTCACTGGATTCAGATGGCTCTGGAGAAGTGAGGCTGGTGACCTGCACAGCCCTCCCTCACTCAAAACAGAGTCAAGTGCAAGTCATGTCATTATTTCTCTGATGGCATGGTCTTCTTTAGCAATGAAGGACGAACACACAAAGGAGGTCAGAGAAGCCAGGAGGCAGAAATGAAGGAGAGGGTTCCAGGTATGGGGGAAAGCCCCTACTTCAATACCTGAAGCAGGGAAAAAAGAGTGTCTTGTGTGAGGAAGATGGAGGAGGCCAGTGTCACTGGATCATAGGAAAGTATGAAGATTGGAAAGGTAAGAGTGGGCTGAGGTATAAGGGGCTTGAAAAGCCAAACAGCATCTTCTGTTTTGATTGTGGAAGGATTGTGGTTCGGGAGGACCTGGAGTTTATTGAATAGGGGGTTTGACATGGTCAGACCTGATGTAGGCCCTTATTACAGCATGTCTGTACTTCTGGTTGTTAAGTAATTTTCATAAAGTGCAGGTCTGATCATGTCACCCCCATATTTAATAAATTATAGTTAAATGTGAAATCCTATTGACAGTTTGACTCTGAAAGCCCCTGGCTCCTTCTTACTTTTCTTCAGTCTTTTTTTTTTAATCCTAAACTTAAACATCAAAAAGAGCATTTCTGTATACACAACAGAACACAAAAAGGATTGTGTGTGAGAACATGACTTTACGTTTCATGCTGCTTGCTTTTACATATGTATGTACACACATGTGAGTGTGTATAACATTTTTTTAAAAACTGTCTTCTTGTCTGTTCCCTTCTGTTCCAAGTGTTTTAAAAATGATTCAATGGCTCTCTTTTTTTTTTTTTTTTTTTTTTTGCATCACTATTGCTAACCATTCCCTCCTCCTGCCCCAGTTGAAAACCAAAGAAAGGAGAAAAAAAGACCCATGTAGCAAATAAGCATAGTTAGGCAGAACTCATCCCTATGGTCGTCGTGCCCTGAAATGCAGGTCTCTTTGCACCTTGTGTCCTTTGCCTCATTCAGGAGATGGATAACATTTCATCATAGGCATTCTGGAGGCATGGTCTCTGCATCATCAGAATGATAAAGTCTTTCAGAGTCCTTTGTCTTTATGATGTTCTTGTAGATGTTGTTCTCCTGGTTCTGCTTGCTTTGCTGCTCTGCCTCAGAATTCTCTGAAATTATCCCCAGTTCAGCACTTTTCCTGTTTGATTCTTGCTTTTCTTCTTTTTTTAGTACACTTTTGTGTACTTCCTTTAGAGTGTGAACTCCTTGAGGACACCTTTTGTTTTGTTGCTTTGAAGACCCCTCTGTAGCACCTTCTGATTTGCTTTATTTTGTCCTTAAAGGGCCCGTAGCATTATGCCTGACCCTTAGTAAATGCTGATTTACTAACTGTCCAGGTGCACGACCTCAGTCATCCTCTCCTGTTCTTTCTTCCTCACTGCTAAGTTCCCAAGTCTTGCTGATTGTAGTTCCTCAGTATCTGTCACCTTCTCTGCTCATATAGCTACCACCCCATTCAAGCTTTCGTCAGCTCTTGTACAGACTATTGCAATGGCCTGCCTCATGTCTATCTTCTCTCCCTTTGCCCCCCATCATCTATACAGTTGTCAAGTTGATATTCCTGAAACATAGATCTGACCATATCACTCTCCTTACTAAATAAATTCGAGTAGTTTGCTGTTCCACTATTTCCCTGTTTGCTGTTTTTACTCATGACACTTCACACTCTACCTCTGTGCCTTTGCACTGGCTGTCCCATGTGACTCCTCTAGCTTTGAGTTTCCCTGGACTTGTCTCAGCACCAAAGACCAGGAGACCCTTCCTGTTCTCTTCAACTGCTAGGGCCCTTCCCACTGCCATTAAGTCTCATTGTATGTACCTAGTTATTTTCATATTGTCTCCCTCATTAGAATGTAAACTTCATGAGGGCAAGGACCGTTTCATTTCTCTATGTATCCTCTCATGCTTAGTGTCTGGCACAGTAATTATTTAATAAATATTTGTTGATTATCTGAATAATCTTTATGGGTTAGTGAATAGACTACCCTTCCTTGAGTCTAAAAATCTTATGAGGGAGCAGTGCAAAATATGATTATAAAGCTTAATTTGAGGCTAGTTCATAGAGGGCCTCAGATGCTAGACTAAGTAGTTTGGACTTTTTGTACTTTAGGTAATGAGCTATTGAAAATTTTTGAGTGGGAAAGTGATGTAAAAGGTTGTTGGTAGGCAGTGTGGAGGATGGAGGCAAAGGACAGGCGTAGAAACTGAAAGATCATTTAGGAGTCTGCTTTATATAAAGGCCTGTACTGGAATGGTGACCAGTACATTTATTTCTTTAGCTTATTACAGTTATTGAAGAAGTAGGGAGAGATAGAGTAAGAGATTTAAGTTTGATCTGTACAAGAAATTTAGTGACATACAAATTGATAGAAACTTATCAAAGTTAGTCATTGCACATTGTGGCTGTTACTGTGTACAATACTCTGCTGCCTCTGCTCACTTCCCTCAGCATCAGTTCACATAAATTTCCAGGTTCTTCTGAAGTCAGCCTGCTCATCATTTTTTATAGCACAATAGTATTTCGTTACATTCATATACCACAACTTGTTCAGCTGTTCCCCAGTTGATGGGCATCCCCTCAATTTCCAATTCTTGACCACCACACACAAAAAAAAGCCACTATAAATATTTTTGTACATGTGACCCCTTTTCCTGTTTTTATGATCCCTTTGGGATATAGACCTAGAAGTGATATTGCTGGGTCAAAGGGTATGCACGGTTTTATAGCCCTTTGGGCATAGGTCCAAATTACTCTCCAGGATGGTTGGATCAGTTTACAATTCCACCCATTCGTTAGTGTTCCAATTTTCCCACATCTTCTCCAACCTTTAACATTTTCCTATTTTGTCTTATTAACCAATCTGATAGGTGTGATGTGGTACCTCGGAGTTGTTGTGATTTGCATCTCTCTAATCAATAGTGATTTAGAGCATTTTTTCATATGACTATAAATAGCTTTGATTTCTTCTTCTGAAAACTGCCTGTTCATATCCTTTGATCATTTGTCAGTTGGGGAATGACTTGTATTCTTATACATTTGACTCAGTTCTCTATATATTTTAGAAGTGAGGCCTATGTTGGAGGCACTGGCTATAAAAATTGTTTCCCAGCTCTCTGCTTCCTTCTAATCTTGGTTACATTGGTTTTGTTTGTGCAAAACTTTTCAGTTTAATGTAATCAAAATCATCCATTTTACATTTCATAGTGTTCTGTATCTCTTGTTTGGTCATAAATTGTTTCACTCTCCATAAATCTGACAGGTAACTATTCCTTGCTTTCCTAGTTGGCTTATACCTACAGCCTTTGTATCTGAAGTGTGTACCCATTTTGACTTTTATCTTCGTGTTCAGTGGAAGATGTTGGTCTCTGCCAAGTATCTGCCATGCTGTTTTCCAGCAGTTTTGTTAAATATGAGTTCTTATCCCAGAAACTGGAATTTTGGGGTTTTTAATCAAACAATAGATTACTATAGTCATTGACCTTTGTGTCTTGCATACCTAACATATTCTACTGATCCACCTCTCCCATTTCCTAGCCAATACCAAAGAGTTTTGATGATTGCTGTTTTATAATACAATTTAAGATCTGGTACAGCTAGACAACTTTTCCTTGCATTTCTTTTCATTAATTCTCTTGATATTCTGGACCTTTTGTTCTTCCAAATGAATTTGCTGTTTACTTTTTCTAGCTCTGTATAGGGCATTCCATTTTAGAAGTGTGGGACCTCTGAGAATGCCTTTGTGAACTATATTTCTAAATAGGGAATTCATACGGCTATACATTTTTTTAAGAGAGCCATTGAACAATATGAAGGGCAAAGTCAAGAGTGTACCCTGAAGCCCCTGCAGACGCATGGAGGTCATGTGTTACTCACGCCACTTGCTGCATGTGGCCAGAGCTTTCATGTAGGTGACCAATATTTGTCTTCGTTAGCAGAATTTTTTCAGTTGTCTTTATGGGTAACAAATAGGGTTTATCCCTGTCCCTGTTAGGGATTACATCTAGGAAAAAGAGTCCTGATTTATGTTGGCTGGAAGAGTGAGTAGAATGAATTGGGAGTCAGACCTAGTTCGGAATTAGGCTTTGTTACTTGTTGATCATAGCAAGTTACTTGCCTTTCTCAGACTTCAGTTTCCTCATCCAGAAAACGAAGGAATTGGACACTAGCCAACATCTAAGCTCTTTTCCAATTCTAAAATCCCATGATTTAAATTGCCAGAAACTTAGAATAAATGTACTTTGTGGAGTTTCCTTTGTATCCACACGGCAGTCCCCACTGTAGTAGAAAGAACATTGTCCTAGAGGCCAGTGTTCTAGGCCTAGCCCTGCCAGCAGAAAACTGTGTGATCTTGGGCATATCACTTGATTTTTCTGAACTTCTTTTTCTTCCTCCATGTATATGGTAAGGTGATGGCCTTACAAGGTCTAAATAGGTCTAAATCTATGATCTCATGAAAATGAGGACACAAAGAATCCTTGGAGGATTTCTGGTAGGGTGAGATGACATCATAATAGATGGTTTGCAAAGCAGTTCACATCAATTTTCTCATTTGAGCCTTATAAAAACCCTGTGAGTTAGAACTCTGCATATCATTATTTCCTTTTACAGTTGAGGGAACTAGGTCCTGTAGTGGCCCAGTGGCCCACAGCTAATATGTTTTGAATTTGGACTTTGAATGAAATGCTTTAGAAGTACTAAAACCCTTCATAAAAAATGTTAGACATTGCTGTGAATGACAGGCGAGAAGAGGCAGAATAATGTCATGGAGAAAGTACTGAACTTGGAGTCACTTGCTAGTTTTTTGACCCTTGGCAAGTCACTTACAAGTCACTTAACCTCTGTATGCCTCAAACAACAGCCTAGGACTCAATACCACCATGCCTGGCCATAAGCCTAATTTGGGGGGAAAAGTAGCCAAATAAAATCATGTATTTGAACCTTTGTGTAGATGGTCCTGTTCTAAGGTTTAACTGATAATTATTACTAGGGCACTTCATTTATTTAACTAGGGAACAATAATAAGACAAAACCGTACATAGCTAAATTGCATTAAAAAGAAAAAATAGCCAGGAGCAGGTAGCCTAAAAGAAAGATTTGGTTGGGGCCTGTGGTCTCTTTTTTTATCATTATATTTTTTTAAGTTTCTTTTTTCTTCCCCTCTCATTAAAATTTTTTTTTTTAATTTACAAAATTCTTTACAGTGATCTTTATTAGCATATATCTGAGGGGAAATGGATTACTGGTGTGCTTGTAGATAGTGAAAGTCATGCTGTTAAAGTCAATAAACAAGCAACGTCTTTCCTTACTCCTTCATGCAGTCAATAAGATTAAATTTTTATTTGTTATGTTTATATATGTCTAAGTTAAGCAAAATATTTTTATGGTTATTTGTTAATTTTACTGCATAAGGTAAATGTTGTCAGGCATTTGGATATTTATGTAATTAATTCCTATGATTACTATTATATAATTTAGAGCTCAGTTGGTGAGAGTTCTAGTTAAGATGGTGATGTAAAAAGGTCTTAGAGGAAACCACATTAACCCAAGAAAATATCTAAAAGGGTATCAGACCAAATAGTGATCAAGATGACCAAAGAAAAACATTAGTAACCTCTTCCATCTTTACCAGCACTGCACAATGAAATGGGCAGAAGCAGAGGGGCACTGAAGTTTTGGGGCAGAGGACTGATGGGAGCATGCACCTATCTATAGAATGCCCACAAGAACATCTTGTAAATGGGATCTTTTAGGGCCACAGTAGGACACAGGGCAAATCTCAGTTGAAGATTGTGTAAAGGGAAGGAGATAGAGATAAGCCGAAGCCAATATCTGCATTGGACTACCGGGAGACAAAAGAAGTAACCACGGTGGCAGTATAGGGCAGGGTGAGTGCCATACCAGTCGGAACAACAGTGTTGGTGATGTCTGTACCATAGAGAGAACAGGGCCAAATAGGGCCTTCCCTTCCCATCCAAGAGTATGGGGTCAGTATGGGAACTGGGAGGTAAAAACTTGACCGTAGCACAAAATCCCAATTCAACATCTGAGACTAGAAATAATGAGTAAGTGGAAGAAAATGCAAATACTATGGGTATTTATGCCCAAGAAGTAAACCTGGAAGTAGAAAGTAATTTTACAACGTGTAAAAATAGAGCTTCAGAGAAAAGAATGACTTGGCCGCAAGAACTCTAGAGCAGTTGGAAGAAATGAAGCAAGAGATTAAAAAAAAAATTGAAATTTAAAGCTCCTGAGGAAAAAAATTGGAAGGAAAATAACTTAGAAAGTGGAAAATCCAATCCGGGAAGTGGACTTCTTGAAAAAAAAAAAAGGTCTAGAACAAACAGAATTCTGTGATTCCATGAGATAACAAATATTAGAGAAGTCAAAAGACTGAAAAAAATAGAAGTTACAAGGTATATACTATCAAGAAGAAATCTGACCTGAAAAACAAGTTAGGTAGAGATAATTAGAGAATTATCAGATTCCCATCAAACCATAGGTGCCCCCCCCCAGTCTGCTTACCATATTTTAAGATGTCATAAATAAAAACTGCCCAGTTACTAGAAGAAATAGAAAAAAATCCACTAGTCTCCTTGAAAGAAACCCCAAACTGAAAACATCGAGGAATGTTACAGCCAAAATCCAGAAATTCTAGGTCCAATCAAAAAATACTTGGAGTTAAAAAAAAAAGAAACTTTAGTATTAAGGAACTACAATCTGTATCACACAGTACTGATGCAAATATTTTGAAGAAGAAAAAGATCTTAGAATATGACATTACAAAAGATAATAAAATAAAGAATAACTTTCCCAGTAAAACTAGTACAATCCTATAGGAGGAAAATGGATCTTTAATAGGCCTGAAGACTTTCAAGCATTCTTTATGTAAAGACTAGAATTGGCTAGACTTTGAAGTACAAGCAGAGGAGACGAGAAATCTAGGGAAAAGCAAATACATTTGAATAATTGGACAGGGCTAAATAATAATAAACTGCTTTCTCCTAATGGGGGAGGAGAGGCAGGGGTCTGTTTAGAACCTTACTGTCTTTGGGTCTCATAGATGGATTTAAGAGAGGCAGATACAAAGCCTGAGGTGCCTTTGTTCCATTTAATGATTTTAAGAGGGGAATGAAAAGAAATAGAAGTGAAAAAAATGGGAAAAATTTACTGTTCCTCTTTATTTAGGTACATAATAAAAGATTCACAGTTTTATATGCAATCTTTCCTGCTTTGTGTTTGTAAAGTAATAAACTTGTTTTATCATGAATATATAGTTTGTTAAATCACATATATAACATGTTAAGCTTTTATATTATTAACAAGCTATTATACCAGCTGCATATTTAAGTGAGGAAAATGTTTCTGTACTTGGTGTGTATTTGTGTATTTTTAAAAACAATTGTAATTATAAGACTATAGCATACCATTAACTCTCTTATGTATTTTTCGTGTTAAGAGATGAAATAGGACTAATTCCCTGTCCTGAAGCTCGGTACAACCGGAGTCCAATAGTCTTGGTTGAGAATAAACTTGGTGTGGAGAGTTGGTGTGTCAAGTTTCTTTTGCCATATGTCCACAACAAGCTTCTCCTCTACAGGCAAAGAAAGCAGCGACTAAACAAAGATGGTAAGTCTGAACAATATCTTTTTCTTAGATAATCTGTAATGAATGAGCATCATACTTATGGGTAACAAGCCACCGTAAGTAGCAGCTTAAGTAACATAAGAAAGGATTGCAGGAATGACCCTGGTGGGTGTACTGTGACTCAGATCCTGAAGGTGCCACCACGTGGGAATCCACTTTATGGTCTCTAGTTTAGCATCCTTCATCCAGATTTTTAGAACTTTTAAGCACCTATTATTGCTCCTTCAGTGCAGTGCTGGAGAAGGTCCAAAGTTCAGCCGAGATCCCTTACTTCCCACGTTAATCCTCCACTCCAGTCAGGCCAGATGCTCTGCTCTTTGCTTTTTTCCCCATAGTCAATTTCAGTAAGCATTTATTAAACACTTGTGTGCCCTGGGGGTACAAAAACCAACAAGGATTCCTACCATTAAGGAGCTCGTATTTTTTGTCTTTTTCCTAGTCTAAAATGCCCTACTTCCTTTGCACCCTATGAAGAAGTCTTACACCTTCTTGGTTCATATCCCTCATCTTTTATGAAACTTTTCAAAAGCAAGTTTTATACCTCTCAGAGCTAGGTACATTACAGGTAATTAGCAATACCTGTTCATTGCTTTTCTTTTTTAAATGAGTATATAGTGCTTTAAAGTTTGCAAAGCAAGGTACATCAAGATCATTTGAGTTTCAAAACAACCCGAGATACTATTTATTACCGCCATTTTACAGATGAAAAAGGCATATAGAGGTTAAGTGATTTGCCCAGGGTTGTACAGCTAAGTATCTGAGTTTGGCTTTGAATTCATGTTTTTGTACAAATTTTTAATCCCTGGTGAATTAAGAAACAATTTCTTTGTGCAGGAGAGACATTCTTCTCTTCTTAGATTCCTCTCCCACTAGCCGTATGTTTGTTACTCTTTATTTCTAACTCTGCAGTGTGTAGAAATGGTTTGCTTTAGGTGGTTTCATTTGAAATAGCATCTGTTTTACCAATGCAGGCTTCCTTAAGTTTTCTTGATAATAAACGTTGTAATACCTGAAAACAACACTTGTTTTATTTGAGGGTAATTTGTCATAACTGGCATATATATAATATATAACAATAATGATAGCATTTCCATAACACTTTTAAGTTTTTAAAATGCTTCACATATATTGTATGTGTTCTTTTCCTTTTCTCTTTTCTGTGTCCCCAGTGCTTAGCACAATACCTGGCACAATACATTAGGTACTTAATAAATGCTGGTTGATTATGTCATTGATCTTCACAACAATCCTGGGTGCTAAGTGCCATCAGTATCCCCATTTTACATGTGGGAAAACTGAGGCAGGAAGAAGTTAAGTGAATTGCTAAGGGCAGCTCAGCCAGAAAGTGTATGAGGGTAAGTTTGAATTCAGGTCTTCCTGCTTCTAAGACCAGTGCTCTGTGTGCTGTGCCCCTGAGCTGCATTTGAGGCTTTGCAAAGCACTTTATATGCATTATCTCTTTGTGTACAAAGAGGTGAAGGAACCTGCTATAGTCACATAGTCAATTGTCAGAGGTAGTATTTGACCTCATCTTACTGAATCTGAGTTCAGCATTCTTTACACCAGTTCAGGCTGCTTCTCTGTATGTCCTTTTCCCCCTGCAATCCTCTTTGTTGTAAGAACAGACTATATTGGTTTATTCACTACCTTTCCACTGTGACACCTGATGAATCATCCTATTTTCTTGCCAAAATTGTGTTGTATATGCCAGTGCACAGAAATAGCTAATTGAGAAAATACAGAATCTCATGCGTTGTGGGAACACAAAATAATCTCTAAAAAAGAGGCAAGCAGTTAAAAATAAGTCAGTTGCTACAGTTACTTCATGTCTTTGCTCTTTTTTTCTCAATCCTTTTATCCTAGGTATCCTTACTAACAATTTCCAATCACTCCTTTCCATATTGGCTCACCATCAGATTATCTTTGGGTATGATGAAATACATCCTTTAATCCTTGCTTTGCCACTCAGTCTCATCACTTTCCTTCTTTCATGTTGATTAATGTAGTTGGACTGCTTAGGGGTGGGGAACCTGCAGCCTTGGGGCCATGTATGGCCTACATCCTCAGGTGTGGCCTTTTGACTGAGTCCAAGTTTTACAGTACAAATGCTCTTATTAAGGCTGTTTGTTCTGTGAAGTTTGGATTCGGTCAACAGGCTGCACTTGAGGACCTATAGGGCCACATCTGGCCTCGAGGCTGCAGGTTCCTCACCCCTGGCTTAGGCCCTTTGGCACTTAGAGGTGCCAAACTTATTGTCATCAGAGGAGGTTAAATAGGATAAACATTAAATGGGCTTACTCACACCAAACACTAGTGTTCAGACTTTGAATTTAATGGATTTTTATATATTTTCAGGATGAACTTTCTTATTTCATCACATTCATAAACTTACCTATGGTAATATGTAGTGAAACACATATCACTTTGATTAGATGGCTTAAAATTTCTGAATCCACATTGTGTCTTTATAAAGATTCTTTATAGCTTATTTTGCCACATAGTAACTGCCTAAAATTATATGATGCTGTGGAATTTCTTTTAAAGAAGCAAATTTTTGATGAGAAGATGGTTTAACAGGATGATTAATTATAAAGATACCTTATCAAACTTGTTTTAATGATTTAGGGTCATTGAAACATTTAATGAATGTCACTAGAAAATTAGAAAAGTTATTAGAAAAATCAGTTGTTCATACGTTCAGATGTATCCAACTCTTCTTGACCACATGGACCACAGGATGCCAGGCCCTTCTTGAATCATTCTCCCCCAAAGTCTATCCAAGCTCATGTTCTTGCTTCCTTGACATTATTTCATCCTCAGCTGTCTCTTTCTCCCTTTGCCTTCAGTCTTTCTCAGCTTCAGGGTCATGAGTCCTGTCTTCTCATTATGTGGCCAAAGTACATAAGCTTCATTAGCTTCAGTATTTCTCCTCCCAGTGAGTAGTCTGCATTCATTTCTTTAAGCATTGACTGATTTACCTCCTTGCTGTCCAGAAAGGTTCTCAAAAGTCTTCTCCAGCCCCACAATTCAAAATGAATAGTTCTGTAGTGCTCAGCTTTCCTTGTAATCCAACTCTCACAGCCATACATTACTACTGGAAAAACCATAACTTTGACTCTGTGGACCTTTGTTGACAAGGTGACATCTCTACTTTTTAGTGTGTTGTCTAGATTTGCCATAGCTTTTTCTTCCAAGGAGCAAGTGTCTTTTCATTTTGCAGCTGCCCAAGAATATAAAATGTGACAAGGCTTCCATTTCTTTTCTTTCTGTTTTCCAGGAAGTAATGGGACCAGTTGCCATGATCTCATTTTTTTTTTTTAATGTTAAGCTTCAGGCAAGCTTGTGTACACTCTCCTCTTTTACTCTCATCAAGGACCTTCTTACTTGTTTTTCACTTTCTGCCATCAGAGTGGTGTCATCTGCATGCCTAAGATTGTTGATATTTCTCCAGGCAACCTTAGTTCTGGCTTTTGATTTGTCCAGCCTGTCATTTTACATGCAAGTTAAATAAGGTGACAGTATACAGCCTTGTTGTCTTCCTTTTCCAGTCTTAATCCAGTCAGTTATTCCCTGTTGCTTGATGGCCTGCACACAGGTTCCTCAGAGACAACTAAGATGATCTGGTACTTGCATCTCTTTGAGGACTTGCCACATTTTGATATGATCTGCACAATTACAGGCTAAAAGGGTAGTCAGTGAAGCAGAAAAATCAATACTTACCCAGAAAATAGGCTTGTACAGTTAAACATGAATACTTTATGATGACTAAAGAAAAACAAACCATGGAATATAGACTTAAAGAACAGCTCAGCAGTCCAAAGTATTTGATAATTTGGTGGCATCCCTAAGGCTCCCTGAGAGCATGTTTGGGCTGCTGTTGACTGTAGGAGTCATCAGTCAGCATCTTCAGATGCCGTCTACACCTGTCATATTTTTTTTATTTTAAGGAATCTAGCCTTGTGCCATCATTATTATTGGGGTTATTCCCAGCACACTTAAAGCCTGAGAATGAGCATGTTAAATGTTTTGTGAAAGACTTATTTCTAGGAAATGTCTACTGTTTTAAAATCCACTTTCAGCTTTCTTGGCCAAGCGGGATTGTAGCCCTGGTTCATAAAATTGATGTTTTACTGTAAAGAAAAACCCATAACAACAAAAGCAAATGAAACAGGTGACCCATCTGTTCTTAGCAGAGTAGAGGTGGCATGTAATAATCGAGCCTACCACATCACAGTAAATTAGCCCGTGACATTGTGTGCCCACTGTGTGACGAGCACTCTTCTCAATCCAAGATCCTGCAGGCCCAAGAACAGAAGAGGGGAGCAGCATGCATAAAAGTATGACATTTGTAAGGAACATATCATGACGAGCTAAATAGCCAGGTCTTGTTGAGATCTGATGCAGCATGGCATAGTGAGCGCAGGGCTACATTTGGAAGAGGGAAATCTAGGAGGAGGGAATCCCAGATACTATTGATTAGCCCTATAACTGTGGGCGCTTCATCTGACTTCTCTGGAATTTCCTCATCTTTAAAACGGGAACGATGCTTTTGTACTGTCTCCCTCACAAAATTGTTATGGAAATCAGTGAGATAATACATGTTTTGTTTATAGTATTTAGAGGTGACAGAGACCTTAAAGATTGTCTAGATATATAATGTTTGAGATTATGTAGTCCAGCTCCCAATCTCCCTCCCATTTTATAGATGAAAAAATTTAGGTGTGGTTTTCCTGAGGTTGCACAGGTAAATAGTAAATAGTAAAGCAAGCATTTAAAACCATGTCTTCTGTATTTGAAATCCAGGAACCTCTTCACTACCTTGTGTTCCTTGGAAAACTTTTTTGTCCATAAAATTTCATATAAAAATTGGCTATATGGCCAGGAAAGATGGCCTAGCCATGCCAGATCTTAAATTGTATTATAAAGCAGCAATCGTCAAAACCACTTGGTACTGGCTAAGAAATAGAGGGTCAGATCTTTGGAATAGGTTAGGTACACAAGACACAGTAGTCAGTGACTGTAGCAGTCTACTGTTTGATAAACCCAAGGACCCCATCTTCTGAGATAAGAACTCACTGTTTGACAAAAACTGCTGGGAAAACTTGAATACAGTGTGACAGAAATTAGGCATAGACCAATGCCTGACACCATATATCAGAATAAAATCCAAATGGGTACACGATCTAGGTATAAAGGCTGATACTGTAAACAAACTAGAGGAGCCAAGGAATAGTTTATTTATCAGATTTATGAAGAATGGATGAATTTATGACCAAACAAGAGATAGAGAACATTATGAAATGCAAAATGGATAACTTTGATGATATCAAATTGAAAACTATATAACTGATGCACAAAGCCAGTGCAACCAAGATTAGGAGGGAAACAGGAAACTGGAGAAAAGTGTGTCTGATAAAGACCTCATTTCTAAAATATAGAGAACTGAGTCAAATTTACAAAAATACAAGGCATTCCCCAATTGATAAATGGTCACAGGATACCAACAGGCAGTTTTCAGAGAAAGAAATTAAAGCTCTCTATAGTCATATGAAAAAATGTTCTAAATCGCTATTGATTAGAGAGATGAAAATCAAAACAACTCTGAGGTACCACATCACACCTATTAGATTGGCTAACATGATAAAACAGGAAAATGATAAATATTGGAGAAGCTGTGGGAAAATTGGAACTCTAATTCATTGTTGGTGGAGCTGTGAGCTTGATGGAATCATCCTGGAGAGCAATATGGTACTATGCCCAAAAAGCTATAAAACTGTGCATACCCCTTTGACCCAGCATAAAAATAGGAAAAAGACCCACATATACAGAAATAGTTATAGCAGCTCTTTTTGTGGTGGCCATGAACTGGAAATCTAGGGAATGCCGATCAGTTAGGCAGTATCTGAACAAGTTGTGGTATATGAATGTAATGGAATACTATTTTGCTATAAGCAATGATGAACTGGGAGACTTCAGAAAAACCTGGAAAGACTTCTATTTACTGATGCTGAGTGAGGGGAGCAGAGCCAGGAGAACATTGTACACAGTGTGTGAGGACTGACTTTGATAGACTTAGCCCTTCACAGCTGTATAAGGACCTAAAATATTTTCAAAGGACTCATGATGCCATCCACATACAGACAAAGAACTAAGGAGTCAGAATGCAGAGTGAAGCAGACTGTTTTCTCCTTTGTGTGTTTTGTTTTTCTCGTGGTTTCTCCCATTCATTTTAATTCTTCTGTGCAATGTGACTAATGTGAAAATGTGTTTAATAGGAATGCATGTGTAGAAATTAGAAAACTGCTGCTGTCTTGGGGAGGGAGAGGAGAAAATTTGGAACTTTTGGAAGTGAATGTTGAAAACTGAAAACAAATAAATTAGTAAATTTGGGAAAAAATTATATGTAAGCCATAAAATCTTGCTTATTATTGATAAGTGTGGAAATGCTTTAGAAATTAAGGGAGTTCTTTCATTAGGTTAATGTAAATTAGTTAAGCATTTCAATGATAAACAGATCTTTCCTGGGAAAAACCTTGGTTTTTAATGGGTTTTGCCAAAAGATTCTGAGTCTTTTTTTCCTGTCTCAGTTTGAATATTTTGCAGGTATGTCACACCTAGGGAGCAAAAATTCACTTTTTTCATAGACAATACATTTATTTCTGCATGTGATGAAAACATTCTTTTCCAGAGACAAGCTGTGAGACCCAGTGAACATTGTAATGTGATTGCCAACCTCAGGTCCTTGTTCTTGTTCAGGTGCAGCCTGCTTGCGTCCACTTTTCAAAGAAAGCATGGATTTCCTCCTGCTTTCTTCCTTTGGTGTCACCTCCGCCTCTCAGTGCAGCTGCTCATCAAACTAGTGTTTTGAGAATTATTAATTTCTGTTCGTAGACCTATTTATTACATTTAGCTTCTTTCCCACTGAGCAGTAATTTAATTCTTTTTCTTTTCTTTTCTTCCTCTTTATCCCTCATAATCCCAAATTGAATTGGTCTTGTATTTAAGGATGGCGGCTAGGTGGTGCAGTGGGTCGAGCACCAGTGCAGGAGTCAGGAGGACCTGAGGTCAAATCTTACCTTTGTGAGCTTGGGCAAGTCACATAACCCCAATTGCCTCATCCTGGGTCATCTCCAGTCATCCTGATGAATATCGGGTCACTGGATTCAGATGGCTCTAGAGGAGAAGTGAGGCTGGTGACCTGCACAGCCCTCCCTCACTCAAAATAAAGTCAAGTGCAAGTCATGTCATCATTTCTCTGATGGCGAGATCTTCAGCAAGGAAGGGCAGACACACACGATGTACTTAGGGGCATTATGCTTTTAACCAGAGTGCTTGATTAGCTTCAGAAGAGTAATGTCTTCAGTAATTAGTGCTTTCATTTCTATTTAGTCTTTCATGCTAGTAGGTGAAAGAGGTAGCAGAAATAAGTTTAACAGTTAATTCATAAATTTCATATCACCCAGTTGCTATAACTTCTTTTTTCTCTAAATTCATTTTCTTAGTCATTTTAAGATGCTAACATTGTTTTTTTTATTTGGGTATCTTGGCCAAAAAGGAAACAAAGCATCCTCCAAACTAGATAATTATTCTCCAGATTGTTGAAAGTTGGTGGAACTTAATTTTGTTGTAATTCCAATTCCCTCTTTTTCTGTTATCTACTTTATATATAAGGCAAAACTCAGTAATGATCTGGGAACTCTTACCATTGTTGAAAGAAAGGATTCTTAAGCTGCAAAGGAGCCATTTCCCATCCAGAATAGATTCCTAACCTAGTAGTAGCCAGCTTCATTTTGTAGTATCCAAAAATGCTGTTTTGGATAGAAGAATTCCTTGTACATATTGTCATAGAATTGTATTATGGAATCATATATGATCCGCCTTACTATTAATTGCACAAGACATTCCATCTCCTGACTCTAATCCAAATTTGTCTGAATGCTCATATAAGGAAATATAGAATAAATCGAAAGTAGTTGGAGAAGGGAAAGTGTTACCTGTGGAAGAGGGCCTGAAAAGGACCTGTAGAAAGTGATGTGTGAGCTCTTGTCTCTCAAAGGAAGGGAGGGTTTGGATTCTAGGAGATAGGAATGCTTTCTAGGCTGAGAGAGTGCCTGGTGCAGAGCCATCAGGATCCCATGACTGGATCCTACGTATCAGGAACAGAGTTGGGAAAATGTGTAATGAATCTGGAAAGTTAGGTCAGGCTCAATTTGCGAAGGACTTGAAGTGTTCAGAATTTATATTTTATCCTAGAGACAATAAAAAACAATTGTTGTAATTTATTGGGTAGGGGAGATGTTTGTGGCATCTTCTAACCACACTTGCTGCAAGCAAACAGGTAGTTTGCTGTCTTGATGGTACCCAAGTCCAGACTTCAGCTACTAAGGTCCTTTTCTCCTCTTCTCTCAGGAGAGTACAGTGGAAAAGACAGGTGGGCATGTCCAAAACAGAATTCATTCTACTTTTCTCCAAATCTCGCCATCTTCCAAATTTCCCCATTTTGCAATGCCAAGAACACCATCATCCTCTTCCAGTCACCCAGGTTTGCAGCCTTGCTGTTACCTGTGGTCCATTACTCTTCTTCAGCCTGCACGTCCATTCTGTTGCCAAGTCTTGTTGTTTCTGTTTCCATAGCATCTCTCAGACCCACTCCCTTCTCTGCTCTTAATCACCTTTTTTTCCCCCTCAGATCCCCATTACCTCTCTTGCCTGGACTATTGCAATATCTTTCTAATGGGTCTCTCTCCTCAGGTTTCTCCCCCTCGGGTCCATCCTCCAGATAACTTCTCAAACATCAATACTAAAGCACAGGTCTGACCATTTTCATTCCCCTTCTCAGTGAACTGAGAGACTCTCCATCCTCTAGAATCAAATACAAAACCTTGGCTTAGAAGCACTAAACAGTTTGTCTCCAACTAAATTGGCACTGGTCCTCCCATCATGACATTTCCCCCCTGTAACTTTACCTTTGCACAAGTGGCCTTCCGTGCCTGGAATGCATTCCTTTCTTCAGCTCCATCTCTTAGAATCTGTATTTCCTTAAAAGCTCAGCTCAGGTAATACTTTATATGTAAAAACTTTCCTGAAATCGCTAACCTAGTAGGACTTCGCAAATGGTGTTGTATGTATATACATGTATCTGTATAAACACATAAATGCGTGTTTCTGTGCGTAATGTAGTGCTGTCTTTCCGGATAACATGGACACTTCTTGAAGGCTTTTGTTTCTGTCTTTAATTCCCTAGAACCCACTATATAATATGAACTTAAATACTTGATCAGTTGACACAGTGTCAGAAGTTCAGGTCTTGGTTTTCCAACTTAATTGTGTGATCTTGGGCAAGTCATTTCTCTTTGAACCAGTAATATGAGGGCATTGGAACAAATCACAAGTGTTAGACATGTGAGGCCTGCAATACTTTTGAATGTGGCCCTGATTAAAAGGTAATTGAGAAATATTTAGCAAAATAAGTAAAAATACAGTAAAACATAGAAAACTCAGTCAGTATGTGGCCCAGCAGGGATCCTCATGTATAAGGTAGTGGCTCCTGTTTCTGTTTGCCTGTGACACCACTGGAATAAATGATTTGATAATTGTAAAGAATCACTAATTAGCTTATCTGTGCTGATACTCTACTTTTCTCCCAGTGCTAGCTGTATCACAAGCCAACCGAAATCTTTCAGAAGCCTTGTCAGAAAAGTTCCTTGCTCATTTTCTTTTAATTGTTTTCTCTCTTCCGCTTATTTACTCTGCTGTATATGTTGTTTTTTTGTGCTGTGAGGGAGAGCTTTTTTTTTCCATTGTTGTTAAAAACTAATTCGTCTGTTATAGTATTCTTCTCGGATATACACCTGGGTTTTCACAGTGCTCAGAGGAGGAGAATCTCTTATGATCAATGACATTTAGAAAGAGAAATTTTTTGGCTCTGGTAGCTTGAGAAAGGTGTCTAAAAGGGAGGGGCACTTTTTTATTTGTTTTTTTAAGGCATGTATCAGTATGAATGATCCGGCCTAATTTACAGAGACTGAAAAAACCTGAATATAGCTAGAAAACACAACTGATTAAGGGCTTGACACTCTGTTATAGTGGCTTATAACTTTTTATCACTTTGTTTTATAATGTCTTATGCGTAGTAGGTGCTTAATAAATGTTTGTTGAATTGGATTTTCATTAAAGTCACTTGCTTAAGTTCATAAAGTGAGTAAGTGGTGGGTCCAGGACTAAAATCTAGGTCTTTTGATCTCCAGGTCCAGTGTTTTTTCCATTACACTATACACCTATCCAGGAGAAATGTCCAAATTAGAGAGCCTTTGCAAGGCTGAACTTGTTTCCATATCTGTATAGTTGAATAATGGTACTTGAAAGACACACCTCACAGTTTTGTTTTAGAGATCAAATGGAATGATGAATGTAAAAGGTCATACATGTGTAAGCAATAAACTTTATTCCTTATTAAACTGTGCCGTGGTGTATTCATCTGTTTAAAATCAAGAGGTATGTTGAGCAATTGCCATAATATCCCAGTTGCAATCAGTTTATATTTTTGAGTATCCCTAGGATATGGATGTATATTAACCACTTTGATGGCATATCTATTGTAGGACTGTTTTTGTAATTTTTTTTTAATCATGAGATTACTTCATGAGGCGGGAAATATTCCTAGTGATAGTCAAAGAAACTGTGTTTTCACATCGGACTTTGGTGCTCCTTCCAGTGGTCAGATCTCACTGATTTCTGGCATAAAGATGGGAAATTTCAGGGATTTAACAGGAATTGTTCGAAGAAAAATTTTCTAGAAAAAGAAGGAATACTTGCTGACATGCAGAAAACAGTAAGCTTTGGGAATGATGAACTTTACAGCAGCCTTTCCAGAAACCATTTTGTCTCTTTACCACTCCTCATTCCCCCTGTTTTGTCTAGACAGTTGTGTAGTAATCATTGCTATTATATCCTTTTTAAAAAGAAGTTGATGTGCTATGATATCTCTAGTATCCTTCCCTCAGAAATTACTTTGTTTAAATTTTGTATTTTGTTTTCTTTGTATTTGCTGTTTTCTTCTTGATAGAATGTGAACTTGAAGATTTTTGTCTTTGTATCTCCAATCCTGAGCATAGTGTCTGGTATCTAGTACACCCTTAATGAATACTTGTTGAATGAATAGGTAGAAAACGTAGGAAAGTGTTCAAGGCTGGAGATGGAGGTTCTGAGGACATTCATGTGGAGCTAATAGCTGGAGCCATTGAACTATATATATATTTCACCTGGGACTTTGGCAGGTTACTTCATCTTCCTGGAACTCAGGTCCTCATTGGCAAAGTGAGGGGATTGAATTACATGGTCTTGTCTGTCTGTCCGTCTCTCCCTCTCTCCCTCTCTCCCTCTCTTTCTCGGCAGAAACTTTATATTTAAAGGTTAAAAGAATGAAGACAGATGGAACAAATAATTGTTTAAAAAACATTCACCCTTCATTGCTTTTAGAATATATAAAACACAGTTTTCCTAATATCTATTCTAACTTTTTATTTCCCCCCCCAAAAAGTTGAGATTTGTTTTATCAAATTTTGTATGAAGTTTTATTACCAAATTTTGTGTTATCAAATACAAAAGAAATTGCTCTAATTTCATCCTGTGCCACAGATTGGCACCCTGTTATTTACTGAGTGTTTAAGTCTTAGTGAGATAAATGGAATATTATCAAACAAAGGCATTGATTTTTCTCCTTTTAAATTTGTTCACTAGATTAAGAGGAAAATTAAAACTATCATGCCCCCAGCAGCTTAAAACCTGGCATCTTGCTTTATATACTTCGAGTAGCTAGATTACCAGTGTAAATGTGTAGACATCATGCTATGAAGCATTAAAAGAAAGAAGTCAAGTAGTAGCACTGTTCTTTTTTAATGGCATTCTTCTTCCTTTTAGAATTGATAGATGTCACATGTACCCTGCTGCTTCTAAACCCAGACTTTACCACTGCATGGAACGTGAGGTATGGCACCCGCATCAAGAGTTTGACCAGATTTCCGAAGTCACGTGAGCCCCAGGATTTTTTTTTCTTAAATTCAAGCTAAGTCAGCCATAGCGTTTTTCATCAATTTCCCTTTCTGACCCACTTTCCTTAGTGGTTACCAAGCACTAGAGTATTGGCATGCAGAATTTGTTTACGGTATCGTACCTTTATCTTATTTCACAACACTGTTCTTGAGCTAGAATTGCCAGTCTATATTCAGATGTGTTTTATGTGTGTGTTTGTGCTATTTATAGTCTTAGGCAGGTCACTTGATCGTTTTGGACCTCAGTTTTCTCACCTGCAAAATCAGGAAATTGGGCTGGATGGTTTTTTGAAATCTCTTGCAGTTTTAAATCCTTATTGCCCTATTTTTCCCTTTCCTTGTAGTATGATGTAACTCACTGAATTTGATCATGATGTATTAGAGAGTACCTTAGTTAATATGGCATAGTGGAAGGCGCACTGGACTGTCGGGAGACCTGAGTCTTCAGGCATCTTATGACCTGCAACCAGTCACTGTACCTCTCAGGCTCAGTTTTCTCATCTGTAAAGAAGGGAGTTGAACAAGGTGATCCCCAAGGATCTTTTTACCTTTACAATTCTATGATTCTCTTTTAACTGTTGCAGTAATCAACAATTTAAATGCTTATCTAAAGGAAGATGTCAAGATCTTGAGATAGCTAGAATAATACCTTAATGAAATAATTTCTGTGCTGAAAAGTTGTGAGGTCCATGTAAAGCAAGTTTTTTTTTTTTTCCCTACTTTGCAGTTTATTGCTCTAAGAAGAAAAGACAGCAAGGATTAGCTGTCACTCTGTTTTCTTTGGATAGTCTGTAAAAACAAAATGCTCTTGAAAGGAAAATAGTGAATCCTGTTCATTAGTGCTGCAGTTTTAAAAAAAGTTTTATGCAGGCAGTTACTGATTCTAAAAAGTAGAATTGATCATTCATGTTTTTCTCTAAAAAAGAAAATTATTTTTCTCCACTTGTCAGTGGAATTTTAGAAATGCTCATAGATTTTAGAGGGGAAAATGCTTATAGTATTTAGAGAGTCTAGTTTTGTGTCTGTCTGCATTATGGAGAAATGAATCAGGTTGCAAGCTAAAAGTGTTACACTGACATGGAATCTATTTTAGAATTTTCCTTATTAAAAGATATTCTTAATCTTTTCCTCAAGGGGGTATCATAAAAATTACATGACAGATCACTTAGCCTCAATAAAGAAAAAAAGTTGTTTAAATACAAAACTAATTGGGAGAGCTATTTAGTAGCACTGGATTTTATTCTCTAAAGAAACATCAGAATGACTTAGAATTTTTATTTTATTGATCTTGTTTGCTATATGAGTTTAAAATTTTCCTTTGTTACTAAGACCTTATTTCCATCATTCGTAGGCGCTCATCAGAGAATAACACAGTTCTGTGCAGGGCCTGAGCAGTGCTTGGGTCATATAGTGAAGGTTGGAGTGGATCACTGACCAGAATACCCAGTGACCCCTAGTTGTGTACTGTCTCTCACCATCAAAGTATTCTTAGTGTACTGTGATTCTGGAATAAATCCTCCTTAGTTTCGGAATGGAACAGTAAGTTGTAGTAGAGAAGCTTCAATATAGATAGGAGTCACACCTTCATTGTGTACAAGTCAGAAGGAACCAGAAGAGCCTAAAGTGGGAAGAGGACTCTGAATGTCTGCAGGGTCAAAACCAGGAATCATAATGAGTATAAGAGGAACCAATGAGAAACAGGCCCTGGAACCCAGACAGCAGTGGTGTGGCCCCTGGCCAGTGATAGGGTTCTGGTTAAACAGCTCACCGTAGCTCTGTGGGCGTGTGTATCTTATATGTAGTCAGCTCCATCAGAAGTCTTCTAGAATCTCTTCAGTTTGAGATCCCCCATAGCCATCACTTGTCATTGGTATCTCCGACCATGGGCAGATGCACACATTAGACAGTGTATTCCAGTTAACTGAGGTTTTACAGTAGATATATAGTGGTGAAGCATTCCACTTCGAAGCATTTGCCTGTTGAGAGGCAGTGTGGTATGGTAGGGAGAGCATTGGACTTTGTCTTAGCTCCTTCACAAAGAAACTGTGGACTGGGCATATCGTTCTGTTTCCTCATCTGTAATCTGGGAGTGGTACTTGCATTACTTTTCTGTTACTGTTAACTAAGGTTCTTCTACATCTAGAAAGTAACTTCAGTACCTTCTGAGCTCCATTATTTTGTTAATGTGGACACCTTCTTCACTGGCACACTTTACAGTCCCTCCCCACTTTAGGATTTAGCTTCATGAGTTTTATGTCATCCCCCCCCAAAAAAACTGATTATAGCTGGCCATTCACCTTCTGTTAATGTGCCTCTAAGCTAAGGCTGTTTCTTGGATCCATCACCAGGCCAGTAACTTGAAGTCTTTCCAACTTAGTAAGACCTACCAGTACTTATTGGCATAAACTTTGAAAACCCTAGGTTACCTTTTCACTACACCATGTCATTGGAACAGGGCTTTTATGAAGGGAAAAAGAATTTGAGAGAGGTAAAGGTAGAAAGAAAAGAGCAAAATATGACAAGAAGAAAGGACTTTGCAAACTGTGATAAATGTGAGCTATTTTTTAAAGGCATAGGAATGTGCTTTTTATCCTTGTGATACTGAGAGAGTGCTACTGTTGTTCATTTGTTTTTAATGGAGTAGTTCATTTCATTCTGAGTTTGCTTTATGGCCAATGCAGTTTTTCAACTGGAGGATTACAATAATGGTTTTGTTGTTTTGGTTTTTTTTGTAGGAAAGAGCTAATCCTGTCTGGCACTTTAAATCCAATTAAGGACTTGCATCTGGGAAAACTGGCCTTAACTAAGTTTCCAAAGAGTCCAGAAACATGGATTCACAGGTCTGACTAAGTTAAGATCCAAGTACTTGTATTCTTGCAACGTAAGGGGTGGATGGAAAGGGAAATAGCAGAAACCCGGCTATTAGGCTTAGCAGCTTGGGCTATTAAATGCATCTGGCTGAAATGCATTACAAATAAAGTGGGTTTATATAACCAGTATATGGACACTGAAAGAAATGCAGCTTTCCACAGTGGGAGATTATATGAGGCCTTATTCAGACCCAGGAAATAACTATCAGATTAATATTTTTTTTCATCAGGCAAGTAATCTTGTTCTCTTATGAATATAGCTTGGTCTGGATTCCTGTATAGTACTCTAAAGAAACACAGGAGTAAAGTGAGGTAAAACAAAGCTTTTAGGAAATAGCCAGATCAGCTGGCTTTCCTTAGATTGAATGGCTTCATTGCTAATTGTGTTTTCAGTTCTTGTTACTGGAGAAGTAAAGTAAAATCAGCTGAAATGGTGGGCGGTATAATGTTCAGGCGTGCTAAATTACATTTTCCCTGACAATCTAATGTTTAGAATTTCTGTAAGGGACTGATGTGAAAGCAGATTTTACGGTGAGAGTTTATATTCATGTTCTGATATATAGTCTGTAATTTTCACATGCAAAAAAATGTGAACCCCTAGGAGATCAATCAGAAGTGAAGTCAGAAGAAAAACATGCTTAAATTTCGGGGGGGTGGGGTGTGTATAATTGTACAGATATTTTAAAAAAGAAAGCAACATGCCTCAAAATAAATGTTTTTTGCTACTTGGCTTTTTAAACCTTTCCCATATTCCACAAAACACAGCCATCCTTCTCCTTGACAGCTGATTTCTATGCACTTTATTCTTTCATTTTTGAATTCCTGTTTACACAAAAGAAATGTCTTCAGGCTTCATATTCACGTGTACACTCTTCTTCCACTTTGCTTAATTATTATACATTTCCTTGTCTAGAAAATAACTAACTTAAAATTTCTAACTTACCAATAATAGTAATTGCCAGGAGAAACAACAAACAAATACAAAAAGGACATAAAAGATACACATTTGGAAGTTATCTGCATAGATAAGGAAACAGCAGTGCCCCTGAAGAAGGTGGGAGGCAGCATGTGCCAGACAAGCCAAACCATCTCAGCCATCTCAACCACCATCTCCCCTCAAACTCCTATGGAGACAACTCCGAGCCCAAAAGCCTTGGGCATGGCAGTGCCTCCCAGGCCCTTGTCCTTGCTTCGCGCTTGTCCACCATATAATTAACAGTCCTGCCGCTACAACTAAGGTTATATCCATTTATTAGTTTTGCTGAACTTCTTTAAAAAGGCCAAATTTTTAATGTTGGACAAATGCTGATGAGTTTCTTGGTTTAAACATAGCAAAATGTAATTCCTTACTAAATTCTCTATCCATTTGTGTTTCTAAGGATACGAAATTTTAGCCTGAAAGAACAGTTCATTTCAGAAAATGTTGAAAATATCAACTAATTAGATACACTTTTTCATTAACTTTCTTTTGGGAAGAGAGTTTGTTGATACAGATTTTAAGCAAAATCAAAGGAAAACATTGTAAATCTTCTGGGTGATTTAATTAATATTCATTTTCCTGCTTATATATATGTAATAAAATAGGACAGGTTAGAAATTTTGTTTAATGTTGGCAGTTATAGACTTAACTTTCTCTTGTTTTAAAACTATCTAGCAGAATAAGTAGGAACAAAGGGAGTGGATGGTGTGTGGCATGTAGGCAGATAGAAGCCCCTTCCCAGTACCTCTGCTCTCAGCATACAATTCAGCCATTTGTATGTTTGTTGTCCAAGCCTAGGTAAGTGTAGATAGGCTCATCACCAGAAGGCTGGCCATGCGGGGTGATTTTTTTTTTTCCAGCGATACCAACTCATAAAGACATTAAAGACTCAGAGGGAAAGCAACAATGCTGACAAAATCATAGGTTCTTTAAGTATTGAAGTATAAATGGTTTTATTTCTTTTCCTGCTATCTTGATAAATGAGTGTCCACATATATATGTGGACGTATCATATATCATATCATATCACATATACATATATATATGTGATTTTTTTTCTGCTTTCCCCCACCCCCAATCCCCTGGCTTAATTTCTTCCAAACTTTCCTTTCTGTCATTTATCCAGGCGATGGGTGCTACAACAACTAATTCAGGAAAACTCCTTACCTACTTTTGTGAAGAAAGAGAACTTGGCAACGTTTCCCACAGAAGGAGTAGAGCAAATAGTGCAAGAGGAGATTGAGGTGTGTGGTGAAGCTGCTGGGAGATACCCAAGCAACTACAACGCCTGGTCTCATCGGATCTGGGTCTTGCAGCACTTGGCCAAGCTGGACGTAAAGGTATATCAGTCCTTTGGCTTTAAGCCTTGTCATGTCAGCTAGTACTCAGAAGAACTAATGACCCAGCAGCCCTGAGAGCTGGTGCAGCTGCTGCCTTCCAAGGATCGGGAAAGCAGTGATCTTTATTATAAGGCTTTGCATTCTTTGGTCCCATTAGACTAATGTATTGATAAAGAAAAGGCAGGTTTAATTGATCTTTTGGTGGGAGGTGAAAATCTGTGTGTGCTCACTTTGGCCATGAATAATCTTGGGTTGTGTACCACCATAGAATCTAGCATTCTGATGCCTTGATGTTTTCCGTATGTGCAGAGCCTATTGGCCAACCCATCTTAAATGTTTAACTCCTCCAGTTCTGTAGTAAAGCATTCCCTGTACATTATGACAGCTTCAGATAAAAATACTTTGTGTGGTAAAATTAAAGTGGGTGGGTATGTGCCTTTTTTGAGGAGTTTCCCATAATTGGACATGGGATTGGAGGTATAGATGGGGCTCTGTCCATGGAAATGAGGGCCACCAAGGCAGATATCAGAGTAAATGTATTGACTTCTTTATTCTCAGGAATGGGGCAGAAGGGAGGGGAGCAGGGTGGAAAGGCGGTACAGTGCGGTTGTCTTCTTTCTTTTAAGCCTCTCCCTAACGTTATGTGATGGGCATGAATGTAGTGTATGTTGTATTGAAAGGATTCATCCTGCTTTATATAAGATTGCGTACCTGGATATATACCATTTATCCAGGTGATGGATAAATTTGGGAACTGATTTGGGAATACACTTTGCCCACTTCTGTAAAGAAAGAGAATTGGCAATATTTCCCACAGAAAGAATAAAGTGAATAGACCAAGGGGAGATAAAGGTCTGGAGGGAAGCTCCTGGGAGATATGAGCTGGAGAGAACTTAAGAGGCCACCTAGGCCAACTCGGTCACTTTACAGGGAAGAGATGGGAACCTGAGGAGGTCCAGTGACCTGCAGCAGTAAGCATCAGATGTGAGACAGAAAGTGGGGATAAACTGAGATGATCAGTTTGTACCGTTAGCCCTTCTGAATCTTAGGGAAATCCTTCTCATGGGGCAGAATGTGGAAGGGAATACAGGGCATATATGTTGGATGTGAGCACTGCCAAGTAGTGTCAACATCTTCGTTGTGCTGTCATTAGGACTTTTCCCAGGTGCTACTCCTGATTTTTCATTATTTCATCATTCCTCTTATCATGGCTGCCCTAGCTGTCCTTTCATTTTTTTTCACCTTTTTCAACAAAGAGAACTGTTATTGCCAGCTAAGAAGTCTATACAGTAGTTTTTATCATTTTATCCATTTTAGGATGCCACCCTGAGCGCAGCAAAAACTACGGCAATTTAAAAATAAAACTGAAGAAGAATATCACTGACATCAAGCAGTCTCTTTCCACCAGTATTCCACAGTCAAAGGTTGCTGCTGTCTATTTTATTTTTAATAGATTTTTATTTTTTCATTAAATATTTCTCCTTTACATGTAAAGGTATTTTTAACATTCATTTTAAAACATTTTGAGTTCCAAATTCTCTCCTTCCCTCCCTGTCCTGGAGAAGGCAAACAGTATGATATTGCTTATACATGTGAAGTTAGGCAAAACTCATTTCCATATGAGCCATGTTGCAAAAGAAAACGTGTACATATTTCAAAAATACATATCATCACCAAACTCAGATAAAAATGATATGAGAAAGGAGAAAAGTTTAATTTGCAGTCTACCTGCTGTCCTAATGAGGCTTGCCCTGCTTGTTTTCGCTTGGGAAAACCATGGATCAAACCCCCTTGCCTTTTTCACGTAAGGTGGGGGGGGGGGTGTATTTGTGTCTTAAAAGTAATGAATAAGAATGCGCATCTGCCTTTCATTGTCAGGGACACGCTCTTGTGATTTCTGACATTGCTTTTGTTTAAGACATGTAAAGTGACCGAGTATATTGGTATTTAAATTTGCTGATTTAAATGCACCTAAAGACATTCTGCATGACTATGGAGGACTGCTCCAGACTTCACAGTGGCAGAAGCAAAAATTCCTAGTAAAGTGAGTATGAGATGATAGCTGGCAAGCAGCCTCAGTGGCCTTCAGAAGATTGAGGGAAGTGCAAGGGCATGGGAGAAGAGTGCAGTCGAGTGCTTGGGGACATAGGGGAGAAAGAAATGTGTGGCTCATGGGCATTCTTATCAAGAAAGGCCTCTACCTTCTCTTATTTTGGAGAGAAAGGTGAAGGAAGCACCGTTTCCCCTCCTCGGCCTCCACCTTCTGGCTTTCCTGGCTTCTCTGAAGTCTCTGTTCATATCCTGCTTTTCCAGGAGGGCTCTCCCTTCACCTCCATGGAGATATCTTCTCTTTGAGATTAATTTCCATCTGCACTATGTGGATCTTTCATGTACAGTTGTTTATTTTCATGTCATTGCATGCGTTAGAATGGGAGCTCCTTGAGGGTAGAGACCTTGATTTGACCTTTCTTTGTATCCCCAACACTTGACACAGTGCTTGGCACATAGTAAGTACTTAATCGATATTGACTGACTTAGACTTAAACCAATGCTGTGCCCATTCAGATTTAGTTTTGTCACCTAAACCTTGGTTTGTATGTTTTGGTTTTTTTTAAAGTACCATTTGAGGTCTATTCGCATTCTCTCTGCTGTTGTGTTCTTCAAAAATACTGTTTCTCTCAATAAAACATTAAGGTTGAATATTTTAGCCTCAATTTTAATTAATTTTAACCTTAAAAAGATAGTGTCATTATTTTGCTATTTATTTACTTATTTCTAGTATTTTAGTGGTGTGATGTGTTGTTTTTTAACACCAAAGTCACGTACTAATGACCCACAGTCCAGAACTCTTGCTCATGACGAAGAAAAACAGTTAAAAACTAAACAGGCCCAGGTAGTGACCATGTTTAGCAGAGCACTGAGTACTGCACACACAGAGTTCACCCACCAAGAAGAAATACTTTGTAAGATGATGAAGGTGAGTTAGTGCCAAACCTATACCCATGCAGAGTGAAGCGTAGAGGCAATTTATTGACATAAAGCAAATCTCTCCAATACTTTTGTGTGAACCATGCAGATCAGTAATTCATAATTAGGCTTCTTTAAGGACTCAGGTCTTTGCTTGTCTGAGGACAGGGAGTGAAGTCAAAGCAGCAAACCTGTGTACCAGGCACTGGTGTCTGTGCACACACTACCTAATGATAATGACTCACATTTTCACAGTATCTTTTGAGTTACAGAAAGTCCTTTGCTCACAACAGACTTCTTAGAAGAGGTGGAGAAAGCATCTTACAAGTAGAGAAAGAGAAGGTTAGAGAGGCTAAGAGACTTGGCTAAGGTCAGTATCTGAGCCTGAATTTCAGTGCAGATCTGTCTAGAGTCCAGTACTCTTTCCACTGTTCCACACTGGCTCTTTGGTCCATCCTCATCTCAATAGAGCTCCGAGCAGATACAAAGAATGAGAACTGAATCAGGGAGTGCAGAAGCTTTTGTAATCATTATATTTTGATAACATAAAACTGACATAATATACAGTGTGTTCCCTCTTACCTTATGTGTTTGAGAAATGGCACTTTCTGGCTAATGAAACGTAATGATCATTAGATAATTGTTATATATGCTGTAAGTGGATTATCAGATTTCGTAGGATTAGAAAATAAGGTCTACACTCAACGTTAAAACTGTATTAAGCATAGTTTTTTGTGACATTCAGAGGACATTATAGGTTATCATTTTGAATATTGTATGCTGTATGCGGATAATAACAATTCACGGTAGCAAATATAACAAAATCTTTTTTAACCACATAACGTAAAGATAAAAAATAAATGCTAGTTTAGGCCTGTCTTAGAATTTCTTCTTTTCAGACTTTGTAGACCAAGAATTCAGCTGTTAGTTTTTTCTCTCACATTAATCTAAACTCTTGCCAAATCAAGACATAGCTCCATTTTAATCTTCCCTACCTTGTTGTAATTCCAACAAAGCACTATTTCGGTAAGCATACACAGTTAAGTGAATGAATTTGAGGTCTCTGTGTTAGGTTACCTGCACCAATCACAACTCTAAGGTATAGTAGCAGTCATACTCCCATATTCATGAAGGCCTACAGGTTAAGGATCACAGATTTAAGACCAGAAGGGACCTCAGGAGATAAACTGATCTGGTCCTTTCAGCTGTATGAATCAGCCTCAGCAAGCTTTGATGTGGAGTGACTTGTCCAAAGTCCTGCAAGTAGAAAATAGCAGAGCAGGCATTTGAGCCCTTTCACAATGCTTTTTCCAAAAACATCACTACAGCTATTTAAGTTGTATGAGAAGGGGATTGTTTTGGCTTGCCTAATTTCATATGACAGCATAGGTGATAAACTATTATTCAACATTCATTGGGTGATAGATTTAGAACTGTAAAGGACAAAGGCTCTCCTTTGACAGATAAGAAAACTGAGGCACAGAGAGATTAAATGACTAACCTAGGGTAGGTGAAGTCAAAATGGCAGAAGGAGAGGAAGCAGTACGGTTTAGTTCCCAACAGTCTCTTCTCTGTAACTGTGTAGAAATTGCATCAGACTGAATTCCGATTGGGAAGGCGAAGAAAAAGTCATCCTGAGTCATTTTTTCAGCCCAAGACTGCTAAGGGAGACAGAGAAGTCTGCAGACATTGGGTATGGGGCTTGGCCAGAAGTATACACAGCATGAAGCCTTCTAGCTCCCAGAGCACCAGGACAGAGAGAAATCTCAAGGGATCCCTCAGTTGTGTGCAGCAACAGGTGCCATCTGGCAGCTCTGTTCTGTGCAGCCCAGTTTTGGGTCACAGGAGAGGAGCGGTCATGAGCATGGACCCCTGCTCTATACTAGGGAAGGAACAGGGTCCAGAAAATAGCTGTGTGGCTCTAATCCTGAGGGCAGAGCAAAAACTCGGTGTAAGCCTTTACCCCAGAGTGTAAGACTGTAGTTCAGTAACAACCAAAGAGGAGCCAGCAGTTCATTCACTCTGAAGCTATTAGTGACTGAGGCCAACAGCAGTCTCCTGAAACTCCCAAGCAAGGACATGCCAACAGACCCAAACCTGCCTTGAGAATTTGCAGTTTGGACCAGGACAGTGAGCAGACCTTGTATGAATATATTCCGGAAAGCAAGAATAGTTCCCTATATTCTTGACCTGCTACTAGAATGGCTGACTTTATTTAAAAAACAGGAACTAAAACCTTTATGGGGATACTAATAGCATACTGTATCATCTGTACTTTTATATGTCTTCTAAAACCAAAACTAGAAAACAAAAATTCTGGGAGAAAAATATTTATATATAGCCGATCACCAGTAAAACACTTTTTTGAGCTACTTATAGGTGAACACGTTGAAGTAAAATATACTTCCATGCTGAAGTAAAACTCTCAGTATATACTCTTGCCCTCTTCCAGCTTCTCGCTATGGTGTAGAAGCGACCCTTAGTTCTTGTAGGCATGCCGTTACAGCGTGATAGGGCCCTAGTGATGTGCTTTCCTGTGTTTGTTACCTTCTGTCTTTTGTTTGAGGGCTGGCCTTCAAGGTCAGAGAGACTCATGGCTGAATCTCTTTGACCATGACAACTCGTTGTTATGGTTGGGTTGCCATCTGTGTTGGAAGCTGTATTTACTCTCATGAAAGTGCAGATGGCTGAAATAATGAAGTACATAGCTTTATAGATGGTATTATTGAGACCAAAATCATGAGATTCAGTCACTGTATAAGGCAGATGATTAGACTGAGCCTCTGTGTGGCAAATGACTCACCACCACCTTCCTTCGTACTGGTAGGAAAAAACAATTCAAAGCACATTTTTACTTCAGTAGTGCTTTCTTCTCTCAGTCTGGAGACAAAAAGGAATTAGGCTAGACCTTAAAGTAAATCATGTCAGTAAATGAAAACATAACATCAGTACCTGTTCTTTAAGGCTACCAATTTTAAAAGCTCTATGAAATATCTGGCAAAAATATTGTGGTCCTGCAGTAGAGGTTCTGTAGCTCTGGAGATTATGTTAAAATGTCCATACGAATGCTTATTTTCAGATATATGAGAGCTCTGTAGAAATTTAGTGGGTTTCTCTTTCAAATACAGCTTCTATCTGTTTTTTTCATCATCTGATATTACTGAGAACAGTGTCAATTTTTTCTCTTATTAATTTTTGGGGCGGCTTAGTGTTTTTTTTAATTCTTAACACCTCCCCCCCTTTCTTAAAGAGAAACTGTGTCCAGATTATTCCTTAAACTCCTGCTTTACATTTAATCTCTACCTTTCTTCAGTTTCTTCCTTTATAAAAGAAAATAATTGTTTAACTTTTTAGAAGCTTTTCTATTTTTATAAAGGTCTATACCCTTAAATGATTAAAGATTCTTCTGTAGCAGATACTCATGTGTTCATGGAAGAATATTGTGATAGGTGTTTCTGATTTCAATCTGAGAAATCCTGTTTTTTAAGTCAGTTAAATTGAGATTATCATAAAGCTTTTCATTCATTTACTAATTGTTTTGGAAGAGAAATACTAATAAAAATTCCTTTTTTTTTTTCTACTTCATTTAGTCACGTTCCAGGAAGGGAGTTAATTATCTAAGGGTTTTTCTTGTTGAGTTAAAATACCTTTCACGTAGGAGTATTCAACCTGCATAACAAGACAAAACCAGAAAAAACTGTTAGGTTGCAGCTAACCTATCCTTTGAATTAGTTTTTCCACAAGAGTACTGATTTTAAAATTGGCTTCCTTTAGGAGCTTACCTGCTTTCATCAGGTTGATTGATTGCAGGAATGGTCTTATTTTCCAAAGAGAATGTCTATCTATGATGTCTGAAACAAGCTCATGCAGATAATAATTCTTCTGAAATGAAGCATTTTTTTAACCTATATCATGTTTCCTCTAGCTAAAACTATGTTCTGAGTTCCTGTGTTTTTTTATTCTCTGTAGTAGTCATTTGTTGCCATTTCTCCTGCCTTGGTGTCATTTGTGTATGTCTTGTCTCTGAGGGTAGGATCTATGTCCTATACATACACACTGTGCGTAACCCCCAGCTCTTAACTATATGCCCTATTCATAGTATAGGTCCTTATACCCATATATAGACAGGTACCTGAGAAATTGCTAAGGAAACCTAAGGAGACTTTTATTTTGTCCCATGAACATTTTCTCCCATCTTTAGTGCAATTGGGAGTCATAGGTCTCATTATTATTTGTACTGCAGCTTATGTCATCCACCTCCAACACACACCTATGGAAGGTACTTTCTTTTTTTGAACATGATCGTTTTTCGTTTTGTGCATTGAGAAAAATTGAAGAAAAATGCTTAATTATTGGTTAAGTTTTTAAGGTCTTTATTTTGAAGACTTGTTAAACTTATATCTGACTGCCTAGGAAAACTCAGTATTTTTATTTATGCATTTTACTAAGTCTTGGGTACTTTAAATTTGTCTTTTCTTTGGGAGTGCTGTTCTAAATAGAATTAATGAAGATCCTGGGAAAGGTTATTAATTAAGTGGAACCTCTGAATTGTGTTGTTCTGTTGTTTTTAATGCACTTTCTTTTTAGAGTGGAAATCAGTCTGAATGATAGGGTTGGTCACAGATAAATCTGAGGCCGGCCTAGTGAAGAAGAGGAAAATGTGTGGAAACTCATTCTTATCCATTTTTCTTTCCTCTTTATCCCTTCCACCTTTCACCATTCAAGATTCTTCTTGATGAACTGTCTTCCACCAAACATTGGGCATCCATGCATGTTTCAGATCACAGTGGATTTCACTACCGCCAGTTCTTATTAAAGTCCTTGATCAGCCAAACTGTGACAGACAGTGCTATATTGGAACAGAGCCCTTTGGTAAGTGAGCAAATCCCAGACCTTCCAAAAGATGATGATGAAGAAGACGCGACAGCAGAGCGCCACAGGGTGGTGGATCTTTCCCGTCTTCTAGAGGAAGAAGTTGAACTTAGCACAGATCTCATTGATAACTACCCAGGACATGAAACACTCTGGTGTCATAGGTAAGAGAAGCCTGAAACTTCATGGCTGCTCCTCTGGAGCAGAGGGGTTCACAGAGGGGAGAAATCTGCATCCGGTAGCAGTCTTGTATAGACACAAAGCTCTTCTGCATCTGGGGTAGGTGTTGTCACTGAGAACTGCCAGACATACTCCTATAGAGAATTTAAAATTCCCAGGGGTAGCCTGGTTATTGTCCATACTTTTGTTAGTGTTTACAAGGTTCTTTGCTATTATCTTAAGCCGTTCCCAACAATGATTTTTTTAAAGGTTTCTGTAATATTTAGTATCATTTGATTTCATTTTAAAAGTATTTTTTCCCCAATTACGAGCAAAAACAATTGTTAACATTCATTGTTTTTCAGTTTTGAGTTCTAAATTCTGTCCCTCCTGTCCTCCCCTCCCTACTCCCTGAAATGGTGAGAAGTCTGATATAGGTTGTATGTATGCAGTCATGTAAAACGTTGCCATATTAGTAATTTTGCCCCAGAATGATTTTTCCAAAGAGAATCCATGGTTAGTTTGTTGTATCAGTTCAGTTCACCAAGCATTTAGTAAGGACCTGCTGCATGCCATGCACTGGAGATACAAGACAAAAATATAGAGTCCCTGCCATCAAGAAGCTCATATTTTATGTGACTCCTCAAGCTTTTCCATGTCCATAAACTAAGTTATCTTTTCTGATTTTCCCAGTACTTCTCTTGAAAGTTTGTTTGCTTTTTGTATTCACAGCACTTAACATAGTGCCTGCACAGAATATGCACTTCGTCAATGTTTGTTGAATTAATGAATTTTTAGAAGAGGAAGTAACTTGCTTACAGTCCCAGAAAATAATACCTAATATTTACATAACATTCTAAGGTTTGCAAAACGTTTTTATGTATGCTACCTTATTAGTCCTCATATTTATCAAATCTGAATTAACGTAAGCTTGATATGAGAGGACATTTCCTTCTGAAATATGTTACGTACTGTATCTGAACTACATAACCAAAAATTCTACATCTCACATAGTTTATGTCAGTCTTTCAATTGGGACGATATCTTATCACTATAAAGATCAGTGGTAAATTAGCTTTCATAATTGTTTTGTGTACGTTTTATATTTAACTTTGTCTTCATGTTAATTTCCTCTCACTAGAATATAAGCTCTTCTATGGCCAGACTGCTCTGTTTTTGTTTTTACATCTCTAGCACCTGGCACTTAAAGAAATATTTAATAAATATATTTTAGATAGATGAATGAGTTCCGTTTGTAATCAGAAAAGCCGACTCTGTGTGAATAATTTAGTAAGATAAATTAAAGGTTTGGTTTTTATTTGTGGTTTTTTTTGTAATTATTGAAGGTGTTCCCTTTCCCATCCTGCTCAAGTTTTTATACTATTGGAACATTTCCTCTGCTGCTGCCTATTACTAGGTGAAGTTAGAGGATTAATAGGAGATTTTTCTCTCCTTGGGACTATTTACACAGTATTAATATTTTTGTAACTAAGGCCACATCAATGCAGAAAACAAAATTAAGCCTTTGAGTGGTTGGGAAAATTGTTACTATTGAAGAAAATAAATTATAGTTTAAATAATAGCAAAAAGAAACCTTCCAAACCACAGATGGTGATCAGGTGATTTGTCCTTTAAACCCCCTTTCCTTTAAAATGTAGATAGAATATGAAGAGATGCTAGAAAACAGATTAGATCACGCGTTACACTTCCAAGAAAATCCTCTTCCAGTGCTCTATCTTGGCGTAGAGATATCTATGAGTTCTTTCGGGTTGTACCAGCAAAGTTCGTGCTGTGGCACATTCTTCTTAAACTAAGACTTTTGAGGTATGTTAGAAAGATAAATGAAATAAACGGTAAAGGCTCAGAGTTACTGCAGCAGAAACGGATGGTTCTCAAAGAGCACATGATCTCCTACCAGAGCTGTGTTCCTAAGAAGTTGTGTTTTTGTAGTTTTTCAAAGTTCAATTAAATTTGAAATGCCCTTGGAATATTTTGTTGTTTGAAAGAGTGCTCCAGTGCATCTTTTCTGAAGCAGATAGTGTTCTAATGAACCATCAAACTAAAAAGCTTTGGGTTTTGTTTTGGAGGGTTGGAGGACACGGGAGATTTTTAAAAATATACATACATATATATAATGTATGTATGTATGTATATATACATATATATGTATGTATGTAGTATGTGTGTTTCCTACTGAATGTTACCACATGGGGAGAGGTGACCATCAGTGATTCGTAGTATAAACTTGAAGGGTTGGGGAAGGGGCCACATTCATTTAGCTTGCACTTTGTGCATGTGAATGATGTGCTCCTGTCAGGTGTCGTGACATGGAGGCAACCCTAGCGTCTTGTCTGCAATGCCGGAGAAATGCACGGTTTAAAGAAAGGTTTGAATACAGGTCTGTCATGACAAGTTGTGAGTGCCAGCCCCCTGAAGGGTAGAGAGCCCTCCAAGTGATGGATTATTTCTGTGACAGCCACTCCTGAATTAGTGATTGAGGACTCTAAGGCAAACTACAATAATTGTATTATTAAAGTTGTCCTTGTAAAGGAAGACCTTTTAGTTCTGATTCCTGAATTCTTGATTTTTGGTCAGGCCGGTTAGATTGATTTTTTTTAAATACTGTCTGGAGTAACAGTTTAGTTGGCATCATTCTCCTTTGTTTAAATGTGATATTCTGACTTTCTTTTGGTAACAGACCTAAAGGGTCATCATCAGTTTCCTAGTCTTTTAAACCCCACCCCACCCCCGAGTATAAAATATTTTAACAGTCTAACAAGTAAAGTAGGGGCTACAAGACTGTGCAGTGTGGCACAATTCTTCCTCACAAATAAGCATCCATTTTAAAGGAATAAGCATATTGATTTGAACTTGGGCCCTGCGTTTGAAAGCACCACCTTGATGCTTTTTTCAGTGTTCTCTGACCTAACTTTTATTATATGATATTTATTTTTTCTTTTCAATTCCGGGCCTCTTCTTTTGCAAAGGCGGCATGTGTTCTACCTTCAGCACCACTTAAACAGTAAACTTGCTCACAGCCTGATGCGACTGTCACCCGTGGACAGCAGTGGTGGGACTTTAAATGACTTAAATCTCAGCCCAGCAGCCACTCGCATGACTCAAGCCATGGATGTGGATGGCTTAAATGACTCTAACAAGCACGGCTATTCCCAAGAAACTAAGCGGCTAAAACGGACACCAGCTCAGGACTCCCTTGGCATGGAAATGGAACACAGGTTCATTGAACAGATTCTGTCCACCTGCCGAAACGTGGAGCAAGCCAGGTTTGCTAATGCTTACAGGAAATGGCTGGTTACTCTGAGTCAGTGAACGAGATGGAGAGTTCCTGCAGCGTTTTACGTTTAGTGCAATATTACTTTGCTTTCTTTTCCTTTCTTACTCACACAGCTGCATGTACTGGTTCTAGTAACGGCTTCTCACCCTTTATGATCAATTTTAAGGTTTGTAGGAAGACTTTTGTGTCATTTATTTCATTAGGAACAGGCAGTTTTTTTGTAGGAAAACAAAAACAAAATTCATTTCCTAGTATATAATGAGTCTTGAACTTTGAGGGAAAAAATTTGTATTCTTTGCATTTCCACTTTGGGCAGCTTCATGTTCTGTTCTCATGACTTTTTTTTCCTTTTTTTGTTGGGAAGTTTATTTGTTAATTTGCTATTATTAAAAAAAAAGCTTTAAAACATATAATATAGTTTCTAATGACTAACTTTAAATAACTTGATCCAGTTTTTGGTTTGGGAAACAAATATGGATATAGGAAAATAAAACAAATACTGACCCTAATGTGCTCTAGTTGTAGACTAACCTAACCACAGTCAGTAGAGTTGGGTTTTAAGCCTAAAACTCCCTTCAGATATTACCAGTTTATCAAAGGATTATTAATTTTAAACCCTAACTTTAAATGGTTATGTTACTGCAGCACTGGAAAATTATTTTAATCACACATTCTGATTATTTTTCCTTTAAATTGGCATAGGCTGCAAACACCCAACTTAAACCCTATGTAATTAGGTCTTTTGTACCAGTTTTTTTTTTTTAATTCTTACTATTTTCCTTCCCAGATTTTGTTGGATTGGGGAATCAGATTATTGAACATTGAAATTTGTCAAAAGTTCACCTATAGTTTATTTTATCAATTTACCAGATCAACAAACCATTATCTCACTTGCATTTCTGAAAATTTATGAGGTACGTACACTACAGAATTCTAAAGAGATGAATATTAAATATTTTTGGGAAAAATAAATGTGGGGGCATCTTCAGAAATAGGTTAAAACCTTTACATTTTAGTACTGAAGTTGTTCAGACTGAAGACTCAACAATCTACTTTATTTCTGTCATACCCATTGTCAGAGACTCTTTATAGATATTTTGAAACCAGGGGTTCAGTCCCAGGGTTTTGCTTCTGCTTTCCTTGAACCCCAGGGGTTGAAAATAGTAGAGAGAGGTACTGCTCTCCCTGTGTTTTCTGTAGCTGGTTGTGTCCACCTGTAGTTAATTTTTCCTCCCTCCTCACCATCAGGCCTTTTTTGCCACATCCCTTTGTTGTTTGTATAGTTTTTCTTTCTGTATTCCTTCAGCAAAAAGTACCCCACCTTTATTTCTTGTCCCACAAACAAAGGGCCAGGGAAGATGTATAACCAGTCCTATTAATACTGGCAGAAGTTGCCGACCAAAATGAGAATACTTTCCAGTCCCTGGTTCTTGGGGAGGGGGATGTGAGCAGTAGAAGTAGAGATGCAACCTCACCCTACCTCCTGTGCTTCCAAGCTTCACTTCCTAGTTGTTGGGGAGGGGGGACCAGGAGAAAGAGATTTCTGCTATTTCACTCTTATGAAAACACCAGATTGACTTGAACTTTTAAGGCAGTAGAGAAGAGTGGGAAAAGTCCTCGATTTTGAATTTAAAGGGCATGAGTTCAAACCTCATCTCTGCTCCTTGTTACCTGGCAAGTCACTTTGCCTCTTGGACCTCACTGGGTTTTTTTTTTTCATCTGTGAAATGAGATATTTGGTCTTTTCCAGCTGTAAAACCTATGATCCTATAATTGAAATGGGTTTCTTTCAAGGGGATACAAGATTTATCCTTTATTTTGGCATCATAGCTCTGTTCAGTGACAATCAGACAGTGAGCCTTAACAGGATCCCAGGAAAAATTGGCCAGCCTGGCCCTAGTGGACCTAGAGACCTTAAATGTATGACCAGCTGCTACTGGGCTTCTTCTTTGGGGCAAAAAGTAACTGTTTTGCAAACCTTTCAATCTATATCCTTATCCTTGTGAATATAGTCCAATGCCCTGATGTATAGAGCCCTTTTTAGCAGAAGTTTCTGAATCTAATACCTCAGGGTCTGGAACCTCTGTGATTAGTCATTAGCTTGGGATTCTTTCTTAGTGGTTACATAGAAGTGGAGAAGATATAGCAGGTCCAGTCCATCCTGCCAGTGTACATAGCCAGCCATTGCTTCCATACAGTATTAACTTCGGTTTCTTTTCTAAGTTTAGTTTTAAATCTCCTCAGTGCTAGACTTCTCACATTTTCATGATTTTTCTATTTGAGAAAAACTGTTAGAATATTTTCAGTAGTAAATTGAAACTTTTTGGTCCAGTTTTTCCACTCTTAACAATGTTCTTATGAATTCAGGACCTTCTTATACCTTCCCTAGAAAAACTTCCATTTTAGTGTGGACAGCCTTTAAGTTTTTCAAGGCTGTGTTATGCCCCTAATTGAAGTAATTCAGCTGTTAAATCTCCATTGGTCTCTTGTCTTATCAAGGTTGGGGCAATCAGTGATCATCAACGGTTGGAGAGGAGGGAAGTGCTGGACAACAGAAATTTCTGGGCTAATTTTCTTCTAAAATCAGCATGTGTTGTGTTCATTTGACAAAAAAAAAAATAGGATATGTATGAATCTGAAGGGTTCCCCTGCAAAAATAAATGTTAATTGTATAATGGCGTTAATTCTTATCAACACTCTTAAGAGTGTGGTACAAATAACTCTAATAGGAGGCAGTGTTAGAGAAGTAGGAAAATATGGTCCTTTGGAGTAGAAGGTCATTTTTTTTTCCTGGAAAAGTCAAGGAGGAAAAGGTCTCTTAAGCAAATTGGCTATTCTCCATGTTGAAAGACTGCCCCATCCTCATGGCAAAAAATGCAGCCACGTAGCACCCACAGTCAAGAATTCAGAGTGATCCTATGATAAATGAAAACAAACTGTCCTTGTAAATTTTAACTTCTTCTCCCCCTCAAGGTTTCCTACTTTTCAAATGCAGTATTTGTAAACTATACTGTGTGCCTTGCTCATAAAATACTCAAAGAGTATAAGGGATAATGACTGGACTTGTGATTTCATTGATCTAGGGAACTACCCAGCAAATTGAGGAAACACCCTTTATCAAGTCAGGTAGGCACCTTTTTTTCAAATTAGAACCTTAGTTGCCTGGAGCACTGAGAATTTAGGTGGTTTGCCAGGGATCACAAGGCCAGTATGTGACCCAGGTAGGACATAAATCCAGATCTGACTGGTTTTGAGGTCAACTCTCCATCCACTACTATTTTGACTCTCAAAGATGATAATGAAATGATTAATTCCAGCAATATGTGTGTATGTGTGTATATATGTACATATAGCTACATATTTAAAAGTATCTTTTATAACTGGAAGTGTTCTTTTAGGTGCTGGTTTAATTTAATTAATTAATTAAATGGTTCCATTTGAGAAAGGTGATACGAACATTGGCTGAGAATTCTAAAGCCAGTTCCACATTAAGATCATTCCTTTGACCATTTTAAGGTGTCAGAATCAGATATTAAGAGGGCAATATTTTTGTACCTGTGGGATTTACGTTTGTTGAGATATATGTTGGATATGTGTGTCTGCTTTTTTGTCCAACTTCTGAATAATGAAATCCACCTTTTTAAACTCACTACTGAGTCATTAGGGAAGCTAACCTAGACTTTGAAATTCTTTTCTCATTCCTGCTTTGCAAATTTAATTTAAGGTCCCATGAGGTTATAATCAGAGAATAAAAGAACTGATATGGATTACTACCTTAGTGTTAAAATAAGGATTTTTGTTCATTCTAAAATTCTTTAACATATAAGAAACAGCAGCTTTTCTACAGTGACTTTTAGTATGTGCTCCTCAAAGAAGTGCCCAGGTCACATGGTTGGGTGTTCCTCAAGCTCAGGTCGTGTGTGTGACACTTGGCTTACTTCCAACTGACCAGACCCCCCCCCCCCCCCTCCTTTCCATATATGTGAATATGTATGTATTTACATATGTATACACATAAATATGTGCTTTTGAGTGGTTATTTTAAAAATGCATTGTGACTTGAGAAAGGCCTCTTCATATTCCCTTTCTTCCTCTACTTGATCTAAGAGTGTGATCCAGGAGGCCAAGTAATGGCTATAATCCAATTCTGAACTTGTTGGGTGACAGTTATTGTCCACTCTGTTATAGAAGTATTACATAATCTTTTATATAATCCTTTTTCCCAAAAGATGTTTCAAACTTGGTGGGTTATCATGTTGACCTTAAATTTAAAAGAAAAATTCCCCAAAAGCAAACGTTGTGAGAGAATTTGAATAATTTTTAATAGTTGCACATTTTATTTTTCATATGAGGTTCTCAGATGAATATACGCTACGTTCATTAGCACCTTAAAGTGCCCCATCCCCAAAGGACAGTGTGCCCTAGAGTTGGGACATAGGAATCACTGGAAGAATATTAACATCCATGTAAGGTACAAAGAAGAAAGCCACGATCAGATCCATGGACAGGTGTAGTGAACAGAGCCCTAGAGGGCAAGCCTCACGTTTGTTCTCCTAGCGTGACCTTGGGCAAGTCCCTTCCCTTATTTGTTAGATAAGGGGCTTAGACTCACTAATCGACTCTGAAGTTGTTTCTTTCTCTCCACAGCCTATTGATTGTTTTGCTTTTTTGGATTTAAAGCATACAACTTTTTACATAAAACATGATTTTGTTTATTAGAGTGCCTGTATTCTTTGAAGCAGGATTGTAATTATCTAAATCTAATTTTGGAGGCAGAAACCAAAAACCATTTGAGGAATACTGACAGGTACGTCAGGTGCCCAAGAAGTCCTTCAGATGGTAACTGCTAGGTAGTAGTAACTCTTGACCTCAGTAGACTTCTCAGTGAAGGGGATGTCATTTCTTGTGTTATAGGTTGTTGACACGGACAGATGGGATGTTTTGGTTTATATTTTTATTTAGTTATTAGGGTTTCCAAGCACTTTACCAGGAATTGGTTATTATTTCCTTACAACCAATTTTTTTTCCCGTTTGAGGTATCCCATTTAAAAGGCTATTTATTTTTAAGGGTTACCATGAAACCTTTTTATAAAGGAACTGGTATGGCCTCCTAAAAGAAAGAACTGACATTATTTTAGGTGAATCCTTTGTCTTGGTGTATTCAAAGCCTGAGTTCATTCAGAATTTCAGGCTTGACGCAAAACAACTGAAAAATATGACAAAATTATACAGAAATGAAAATCTAAAATGTGAATGTGTAAGGAGGTGCAAACAGTAGAAGAAAAAGTAATTTTAAGTAATACTTTATGGCTTCCTAACACTTTTCTTACCTAAGATCCCAAAGTGCTTTACAGAGAAATGTTAGAGGTGCCCCCATGCAGTATGTTTTGCAGGCTAGGCAAACAGCGGACAAGTTGTGATTCTGGGAGACTGCTCCCTGGAGCCTGCCTCACGTAGCACCCTTGGGTGCTCTTAATGAGGCAGGCTCAGGCTCGCTTCCTTCTCAGCACTCTCAGAAACCAAACTCTTTACTCAGAAACATGAGATAGCATAGTCTGCTCAAGAAATCCTGTGCTTCCAAGAACTTTAACTATAGACAGTTTATGCTTTCCAAATAGTAGTATAGTCAGTGATGCTAGCCCTGACGTCTTCTTTATTAGTGTGTAATTACCTCTCAGGGTATAGGATACTTAACAAATTTAGGATAAACTTTTTATAGTCAGTGGCAAAAAAATAGAGGCATAATTGCCTAATATATTACTAGCTCTCAACATTTTTAGACTAGATAGTATTTTATACAAATCACTAGCTAATATAGGAGCTGGTAACCTGCTTTGAGACTGCCTTGTGCATCTATGCTGCTCCCACCCCCATAGTACATATTGTGAGCATACTTTACTATTTATCTTATATGAAAATTATTTATATATTTTCATCTTCTCCATGTTTCAGGGAAGGCAGGAGAGAATGTATCTGTTTTGTACTTTTGGTTGCTGTAGAATTACAAAGTTTGAAAATTTGAGGAGAATGAACACTAGAGGTACACAGACTTAACAAATGTTTTGCCTCATAAGATGTCTATCTGCTGGACATTGTTTATGTCCATGCCATGTGTAGTTCTGTGTGGAAAACTAAATTGTTAAAGATTAGGGTTAAAATTGTCCTGGTTCTGTTATTTGGTACTTCAAGTATGGAAGAATTGGAAGAAATATTTTGTGCAAGAGAATTTTGACAGAGCATTATTATGGAGAAGCAAATTATCTCTTTGGGGGGAGACTGTTGTAAATGAACTTTGTGACTCCAGCTACATAAGCATAATAAAGAAAATTTAGATTATTCTGCTCCATAGAATGTAAATGCAAGATGAAATGAAATTTGGAATTTACATTATTTGATGGATTTCAAAAAGTGTTTTGTTTTACATTATCACACCCAAATTTTGGCAAAACCTTTCTTCATGCAGTGTTGCTAATAAATACAGTCTTTCTGATTAAAAAAGGTCTCCCCTCTACAACTGAGATAGAAGGTTGACCCAAGCCCACATGTGCCTGAATTAATCAGATAATTGTGTCAACCTTCTACTCTGCTTTGGGCATCACTCCCCTTAAGAGGACTGGGGAACCAGGATACTCTGGAGCTTTCCATAACTACCGTTAGAGTCAGCCTTAACATGGGCCATGGCAATCACTTTCTCTAAGTACTATGCAGTATCATGCAGAAATGTTTACTTTTTACATTATATAAAGTAATTTATATCAGGAAAGATTTTTTCATATCTTGAAAAGGACAAATAAACATATGAACAATTTTAAATCATTATTATGCATATTCATATTTATTAAGTATTCAGTTATTTCCCTATAATCTCATTGTAGTTTGCATTTGGTACATGTGTGTTCTTATTTAATAAGAAGTTGAGTGCAGGCTAAGTAAAAATGCGCATAATTGATGTTCAGTAAATACTTGACAAAGTCACTGTGTCGAGCAGACTGACAGGAAACCTTAAATAAGGAAGGTGAATGTTGTCACCCATTCTTTGAATAGAATTTATTGACATTGTTTTACATTTTGACATTTAAAGTTCGGAATAATTATTTTGACTTCATTGTTTTTTAAAAGTGTGTTAAGACTAATACTTACTTGAAATGTGGTCAAGAAATAGGAATTGGAAAAATTTAGTTGATTTTCCCCAGTGCATAATCATAATTATTCATTAGATATATCACTAAATTGTTTTGAGAAGACTGTTGTAGTCTTAGAAACTAAGCAGATTGTATTTTGATGTCAGGTCTCGTTGAGGTTCTGTGCCATTTATTTCCTCCTACGTTGCTGTTGCTTTCCAGTGTACTTTTCTTAATGGTAGTGAATAAAATGTGAAATTAGCATAAATATTAATATATTTGTGAAATGGTTTGTAGGGGCATCTTTCCTAAGATAAAATCCACTACTCTTGACAGATACTAAACCAAGAACCTGAAAACTTACGAATAAGGTTGAGAATTACAAGCCTTTAAAAATGCTTTTGAGAGAATTTTCGTGGGCTCCTAATAAATACATGAAAGCAGTATGAGAGATGACAGTGAAGATTGTGTGTCATGGCTGTAATTCGGGTTTTCTAAGCAACCACGTGATTATAAGTGTTGTTTACGCATATACTGTCATCTGAAAGAGAAAACTCAAACTGAGATTGATTCATCCTTTTGAGTTGGCAAACTAAAAATGACAAGATTGTCAGAATGTCGCTCGTGCTGGAAATTGTTTTCTTCCTTATAACAGGGAGGGGGGAAGGACAGATGATTCCTCCTGAAATTCTCCAAAGAGAAAATCCCATTGAGACACTAAAGATAAGTGAGTCAGTGATCTTTTCGTTCCTAGTCAGTGATTTCGACACCTGGAATTTGGAGCCCTCTTCATGTTACTATTTCTCACATGTCTCTGTTAGTAGACTTTACTACCTGTGTTAATTAGGTATTGCCTGAAAATTTTCCAAGTGTTTACAACTGAGGAAGTTGCAGTCCAAGTTTGAGATTGTTTTAAGATGGCATTAAGTAGTTCATGTTCAGATGCATAGAATACCTGTGGCATACAGAATCATTTTGGGCATTAAAAACAAGTTGGGTTAATTTTTCTTGTTGAAGATGTTAAGTTCCTTTGCTGCACTAATGTTTTCTTAAATTGCACTGATGGTTTTCCCCCGTTATAGCAAACTGCACAAACCCTTGTCTTCGTCATTCATCTCACAGTCATTTTAGTTAGGATCTAGTGACTTACAGTTATGTAGATGGTATTTCACTCTCACATCATAGACATCATAGAAGGAGGAAAACATTTATACAAAGCATGAATGCTAAGGGCATATGTCATCTACGTTTGATGCCCCACCTCAGAGTCTCACACCTGATGCTAAATTCCAAGGCTTATGTCATAGTTTTTGTTTATACTGTGTGGGTCTTGATCATTTTTTTTAATTGGGAGTAAGCAAACTTATGTCTCATTTTCCTTCATCTCCGTCATGTTACATATACATTTTAGAGCAACTGGCCAGATTTTGCCATGCTTTATAAGAAAGAGGAAATTCCATGCCGTGTGGAATGCCATGAGCTCTGATATCTGATGAGACTGGTGCCCTGCCATGGTTTTTAAACTGTGTACACTAATAGTTAATGTTGCATGTTACTTACATATGTATACACATTTTATTTTCCTTTTATTCTAATAATACAATATTATTGTAACAACCAGCCCTAGAGTTGTAATCTTCCTATTCAGCTGTCTTCCAGTACTTAATGGTACAATTTAAGTGATTATGAATGGCAGAAAAGTAGAATGGACTATCCTCCTTTTTCCATTTAATTTGGTTTTATATGTTTTAGCAACAGAATATACTAAGCACAGCCATAAATTGTATTTCTCTAGAAAAGGAAAATAGTGTATCTTTTTTCTTTGCTAAATGTTGTCAATTTTAAAATAAACTTTTCATCTCCTAAAATAAGTGTCATGGAGTTGGTGTGTATTTTTTCCATTAGTAATAGTCTACTTTGATGCCCAGTTTAATTGCAGCTTGTGAAAGAAAATTATATTCCTAGTGAAACCAGTAATTTGATTATATACAGCATGGGAGAAATAAAAAAATGTCCGTTCACTCAAGACTTGCCTGAAATAGCTCATAGATGCATTCCAAACTAATACATTATCTACATAGTTAAATAGACTCATATACCAGCCACTTAGTAGTGGAAGGTCCATTCACATTTTTCAGACAGAGTTATAGTGAAAAATATCAGGGCAGAGGTAAAGGTAGATCCAGGAATCCTCCCTGGAGTTTAATGACTATATATGATGAGTTATGCAACAATATACAGTGGTATATAAATGGGTCAGGAGAATGATAAATCAACCAGCAAACATTCATTGTACTCCTGTTAGGATGCTGGGCATTGTGCTAGGCACTGGGGATGCAGAGAAGGATATCATTTCTTATAGATTTATGCAGACAACAGGTAACAGGTATTTGGTGAGGCGTAGAGATTTTTAGTCACATTTTTAATTTGTTTAATGGTTGGGTATTTTCCTGAAATCACAAAGCATTTGTGGAGTTATATTTTTTTTAGCAACATCCCTTCATTACCAGTGACAGTTTTATACTGGAAACAGTTTATTCTGAATTATTTTCAAGTTGTTAATGTTTAAAGCCAGTGCGATACTATTTACCAACTCTGATGAACTAAAGAATAGAAATTGCTGAATGAAAACTGTCTTTCAGTTTGGAAGAGAAAGCAGATGAGATGAGGGGTTTCACAGCATTAATACATTGCATGTGCCATTGATATTAGCAAAGTGCTTCTCTGGGAAAGTGCTTTACCTAATAGAATACTGCTTGAAATAAAAGGCAAACAGTAATATTAGATGCAGGGTGGTGGTACTCACCAGTCACACTTATTGAATTAATATAACATGTTCATGAGTCTTCGTTTTGCAAAGTGTTACATTTGCCTGGTTTTGGAAGCTGAAATATGTAATTTTTTACATATCCTTATGAAATAGGAAAAGAATGTGTTTTTAAAAAACAAATATAGGGCCCATCCTTCTTGGCCTTTAGACCCATATCAATACATGATAATCATAGTGTTTACTACCCTCATTTAAAATAAGAAATGTCTCATTTTCTATTTGGGGAAATGTCCAATTGCTCTGCCTTAGTGTACCACCATACCTTTAACTTTGGAGTGAGGGAGGAGAAGAGACAGAGGAACCCTGGATATAAGGGAGAAAGTGCTTGTTCTTTCTTATCATTTATCTTACCTTTATCCATATTACCTTCTTACTGAATCTGGAATGAGTAGCCGCTCTATTTCTTAGTCAATTGCAGATACTTTGATGACTGCTGCTGGATAATATAGTTTGAGAAGTGGTGCAGCCAGGTCACCAGTGGTGCAGATTGTAACCCATGTAACCCATCCCAAGTGACTCTGGTCCATCTTCTGTCAAGAGTCCATCGTGGAGAGTATAACTAGTGTGAAAACCAACGTGTTGGATGTCTTCTTTACTTTCTCCCAACATCAAGAGTCAGAGATAAGCAGACAGAGCATTTCAGTCATAAAGGACAGCAAAGACAGTGAGAGAGGAGATGTCATTTGGCAAGTAGGCCAGTAAGGTGCATTACAGAGTCCATGGAAGGGAGAAAAGCATAAATAGACAATTATTCTTTATTAGGCATCAATAAGGAAATTTAATAATATGAGTTGTTTAAACTGGAAGGGACTTTAGAGGTCACCTATTCCAACCTCTCTATTTTACAAATGAGTAGATGGAAGCCCAGATAGATTAAGTGACTTAAGTAAAGTTCCTCGAGATAATAAATGGCAAGCTGGAGTCTTAGCATGATTCCCCAGCAATACAATGACCCGAGACACTTCCAAAGGATTTTATGATGAAAAATGCTAGCCACATCCAGAGAAGGAACTGATGGAGTCAGAATGCAGATTGAAGCATGCTATTTTCACTTTTTTGTGTTTTTTTCTTTTCTATTCCTTTAACAAGATGACTAATATAGAAATATGTTTTATGTGATTGCATATATATAATCTGTATCAAATTACTTGCTGCTGTTTTAAGAAGGGAGTAGGGGAAGAAGGGAGAAAAATTTGGAATGCAAAATTTTGTAAATAAAAAAATGCTAAAAATTATCTATGTATAATTGGAAATAATGAAATACTATTAAAAAAAAATAAATCTGCACCGTTGGGAGGAATTCCTGAATTGATGAAGTCCATACCAGATTGCCAGCTGTCAGCAATTTTATCTCAACTTTAAGACTGTGTGGGTAATGACCATCGTTTTCATACTACTTCAACAGATCTGTGATGACATCAAGAGTTCTATTTCCCTCTAATAATATAAGTCAAAAGTCACTCTTGCCTTCTCATCCTGTGATTTTTGTCCATTTTCTAGCCTAAATCCTCAGCAGATGTTCTACCCAATAGGATTGAAAGTCCTTTTTCACATTTGTTCTTGCCACATGAACCTTCCCTTCCTTCCACAGTTACATCTTTCCAGGGGTGGGAAATCTGCAGCTTCAAGGCCACATATGGCCTTTTAGGTTCTCAAGTGCAGTGCCTTGATGAAATCCAAACTTTACAGAACAAGTTCCCTTGATAAAAGGATTTGTTCTGTAAAACTTGGACTCCGTCAAAAAGCTGCACCCAAGGATCTAAAAAGCCATATCTGGCCTTGAGGCTGCAGGTTTCTCACCCCTGGAAGGATATAACTGTCGAAGGGAGTGGCACGAGTAACAGGGGAAACAGTCTAAAAGTACATTACCAATATCGTCAACAATCATTTATTAAGCCTCATACAATGTTCTGGAGAGACAAGGAAAGCAAGAACTTTGTACCTATCTTAAAGGAGCTCCTATTCCCGCGAAGACAGCATGCAAATCACTGTGTACATCAGAAGTATGTGTGGTGTAAAAAAGATATAATCTCAGAGGGAAAACCCCAGCAGTGGGAAGGACTAGAAAAGGTAGAATCCGAGCTGTTGAAATGTTAGCTATTACTAACTAGGCCATAATCAACTGTTAAACAAATGAGAACCAGGGAAGTGGTGTGACCTATATTTGGACTAATGTAAGATATAAACTCTTTGACAGGAGCTGCTTTCATTCCTGTTTCTGTATCCCTGAATAAATGCTCGTTAAATTGAAATGCACTGAACTTGAATAAAACCAGAAGTTTTTTCATGAGACTGCTGAACCTAATTGTTCCGATCATAGTTTATGTTTGTTTTGATCTTGTATCCTAGAGAAAACTCCGGAAAGAGTCATCTTTCAATCTGGAGCTCTAGTTTGTAACAAAATTTGTTGTAGAAAAAAATGGTTCACAAATGTAGATTGAAGAAAAATGTCAGTTTTTTCTTCTCTTTTCAAAATACAGAGATAGAGCAGCCCAGTGGATGCATTCTGGTCTTGAATTCAGAAAGCTGTAGGTTCAAACCTGATTTCTGATGTCTACTAGTGGTATGACCCAGGGCAAGTCATTTAACCTCTTTGTACTCAGACAATTCCTAGACAAATTCATGCAATTTGTTGCATGTACCCTTTTGGCAGTCTGGTGAAGCCTGGGGATTCAGAATAATGTTTCTAAATGCATAAAAAATGACACATAGGATTAGAAAGGAAACGAGAGATTAGTGAAAATAAAGATGTCATTTCCTACCAAGTTCGCAGAGCCCATGAAATCTCCACTGATGAGTATGTGGCCCCTAAGTTAAGAGCTACGGTATTAGATATTGCCTTCTAAGTCACAGAAGGGTAATTATCTGTAATAGTGGAAGGAGTTCTATGTATTCAAATGTTTTGTTTTGTTTTATTCCTCCAAAAAATGTCAACTTTGAATGCACTTGTTTCTTTTAAATTTTTTATTTATTTTATTCTGAACTTGAAATAGAACAGGCATTTCCATAACATAGGATAGGTGGAAGAAAAGATAATGGTACATGAAACTGCAAATCTGTTATGTGTAACTTGCTATTCTTTTTAAATACATAATAAAGTTATGTAGCTTTATTTTTTTTCCTTTTGCCTTCCATCTCTCCCTGGTGCTCCCCCCCCCCATCCTAGACACATTAGATACAAATGTGTTTGTAAAATCATTCTATACATACTTTTTATCATTTCTTTCTCCAAATGCAGATAGCATCTTCCTGAAATAAAGTTCACTGTTCTTTTAAAATTTTGCATTCTATTTGGAATGATTCTTTTGTTTGTGAAATATCAGTGTGCTGTTCTTAATGTATGAAAGGACAAACAGGTTCAAGTTAAACATTTGCATCACCAAAACTGAACATTTTAGACACTATTTCAAAAGAATGTTATTTGTGAAGAAACTTATATGACATCACTACTGTTCTCTGATCTAACTTTCAGCAGACAAATCAAGTGGGAGTACTTAATAACAATTTTAGTTTTGTATTTAGCTCAGAATTCAACAGTGTTGGGAAAAGATTCTTTCCCCGGAAGACTTATTTTTTGAGGTTATTAAGGTGTTGGTAATGTATGAGAAAAGAAAATCCCTGAACTAGTTTTTTATCTTTGAAGTAGTCTCTACTCCTCAGGGAGGACCCACAAGAGAGGGTGGAAATGGAAATGAGTTCTGTTTCCATTGACAACCCGTGTGGGTTTGTGTGTAATATATACATATATATGTGTATATATATGTATGTATATACGTGTATATATATATGTATGTATATATGTGTACATATATGTATGTATATGTGTATATATATAATCATATAAGTGAGAGTATTGGATTTGGAGACAGAGTACTTGAGTTCAAATCCTCACTCAGCCACTCTTTAGCTGTGTGACCTTGAGCCGAGTTATTTAGCCTTGCTGGAGCCTCAAATTTCTCAGCTATAAAATGAGATTGCTGGACTAAATAATCTCTAAAATCTCTTTCAGCTCCTAATCTTAAATGAACTATTAATCATGCCTGTCAGTTTCAGAGGATTCAGTAGTTATGCTTGTATCTCAGATCAGACTGGTAAGCCTTGAACAAAAATATGGCCAATCAGACAAGAAGGCCATCCTCCACTCAGCTGTCAAATTAATCTTCCTAAAACTGCAGGTCTGACTATGATACCTCATCATCATCATCATCACCACCTTTCAGTAAACTCCAGTGAGTGGCTCTCTATTACCTTCAGGATCAAATATAAAATCCTCTACTTGGCAGCCAAACTTGTATTGTATTTCCTCCTGTGTATTCTGTGATCCAATAACTCTGATGTCCTTGGGGTTCACATACCTGCCACTCCCAATTCTGGGCATTTTCACTAGGTGTCTCTCATGCCTAGATCTCTTTTTCCCTCTTCATCTCTGCCTCCTGATCTCCTGGCTTTTCTACCTTCTTTCAAGTTGCAACTAAAATCCCACCTTCTACAAGAAGCCTTTCCTGATCCCCTTTAATGTTAGTGCTTTCTATCTCCAATTTATCTTGTTTTGTTTGTATTTAGTTATTTGTACCGTGTTTCTTCCATTAGACTGTGAACTCTTTTAGAGGAGAGACTGGCTTTTGCCTCTCTTTGTATCCCCAGCACTTAGACAGGGCATGGCATTTAGTAACATGCTAGTTTATGTCTGACTACGTTAGTCCAAATACGGGGTCTCATTTGTATAAAACTTTATCATGGCCTACAGTCAATAATAGCTAACGTTCCTACGGCTACAGAATAAATACATATTAACTTGACCTTTTTAAGGATTTACTAGGTTATCAGGCACTGTGCTGGACACTGAGGCTACAAAGACTTAAATTACCTCCCTGGTCCCAGGAGTTTGCATTTTATTGAGAGAAAGATCATATCCATACAAAAATATATACAAAATAAATACATGATAATCTGGGAAGAGAAGGCACCTCCATATTGGGGGAGGGGCTTTATATTATATGTGAGATGAATTTTGAAGGAAATTAGCAATTCTAAGAAGCAGAGGTGAGGAGAAAGTGTATTCTAAACATGGAGAATGGCCAATGCAAATGTACAGAGATGGGAAATTAAATTTCATGTGTGGAACAAGACCAGTTTGCCTAGCTGGGTAACTCAGCTCCTCTTCTCCTGTCTGCCTACCCCTCCCTTTCTCCTCTCCAAAGGAACACAAATTTGGATGGCCAAATAATGTCCAGTTGTCTTGGGTTTTACTGGCTCCTTTTCTTTCGTTTCCTTTCCCTTCCTTTCCTGTCCTGTCCGGTCCTGTCCCCTGCCTAAGGGCTCTCCTGGACCCTCCTGGCTTTAGAGTGATTATCAATAGTAACTGTTGCTGTTTCCCTCCCAGCCTGATGTCTTTCTTTTTCTTGGCATCGTTAAAGGGGCTACTTCTTAAACAGGCCTATTCAATGAATGGGTGTTGTCTCACCCTAAGTGAGTGCCTGCAAAGAACTTGAGCTAAAGGGCCCAAGGCCTCCCTGTGCATCCTGGGTCATCTCCACTCATCCTGATAAATATCTGATCACTGGATCCAGATGGCTCTGGAGGAGAAGTGAGGCTGGTGACCTGCACAGCCCTCCCTCAAAACAAAATCGTGTGCAAGTCATGTCATCATTTCTCTGTTGGCATGGTCTTCTTCTGCAACAAAGGATGAACACAATTGTATGTGAAAGCAAGTACTATAAAACAACATAACTTTCATAAAAATCCTGAGTAAATATACATCGTTAAGGAAATTATGGACAGCTTTATCAGTTGGAACTAAGATGTTTACCATATTTGCCCTAATTTCCTATCCTGAGGTGAGAGAGGAAAGGTAGAATTTAATAAAATCCTCACGTGTTGCTGATTTTAATATTGGTGATTTATATACTGAGAGAGTCCGTGGAGTTCAGAAGACCTGAGTTCAAATCCTGCCTCAGATATACACTTAAATATTTGACTGGGCAAGTCACTTAATCTCCCAAGTCTTCCAAACTGCTTTCTGAATGTATTAAGCTGCAGAATAATTGCCAATCTGCATTAGTGGAGAGATTCTACTTTGAGAATTACCTTCACAGATGAAATCACAAGTCTTTCCTCCTCCAAAATATTATAACTGAATACAGTGGATCCTACTTCATGTATCTGGCTTATAAGGGAAGACAGTGCTATACGCAAAGCCATTACTACTTGTTCCATAGTTAGGAAGCTGACGCGGGTTCAGTGAAGGAGAACCCTTGTCCATGCTAGCTAGAGTTGAGATATGATAAAGAATCAGCAAGAACTTATTGAGCATTCATTATGTCTAATCCTTTTTTTTAAATGTTTATTTATTTTTAGTTTTCAACATTGCACAAAACTGTGAGTTCCAAATTTTCTCCCCATCTTTCCCCTCCCCACACCCCATAACAATTTGCATTCTGATTACCCCTTCCCTCAATATAGCCTCCCTTCTGTCACACCACTCTCTTCCTTATCTCCATCTGCTCTCTTTTCTTGTAGGGCAAGATAGATTTCTATACCCCATAACCTGTATTTCTTATTTCCCAGTTGTATGCAAAAACAATTCTCAACATTCCTTCCTAATACTTTGAATTCCAACTTCTCTCCCTTCCTCTGTCCCCACCCATCCCCACTGAGAAGGCAAGCAATTCAGTATAGACTGTATATGTGTAGTTTTGCAAAAGACTTCCATAATACTCATGTTGTGTAAGACTATATTTTCCTCCATCCTATCCTGCCTCCCATTCTGTTTTCTCTTTTGATGTCCCTCCCCAAAAGTGTTTACTTCTAATTACTCCTTTCTCCTATTTGCCCTCCTTTCTATCATCCTCCTCACCCCACTTGTCCCGTTCTCTCCTACTTTCCTGTAGTGTAAGATATATTTGCATACCAAATTGAGTGAGCATGTTATTCCCTCCTTAAGCCAAATGTGAAGAGACTAAGCTTCACTTTTTCCTTCTCACCTCCTCCCTTTTCTTCTCCATTGAAAACACTTTTTCTTGCCTCTTTTATGAGTGATAATTTGCCCCATTCCATTTCTCCCTTTCTCCTCCCAATATATTCCTCTGTCATCCCTTAATTTTATTTTTTTTAGATATCACCCCTTCCCATTCAACTCACCCTGTGCTGCGTGTGTGTGTGTGTGTGTGTGTGTGTGTGTGTGTGTGTGTGTGTGTGTGTGTGTAATCCCTCCAACAACCCAAATACTGAGAAAAGTCTCACGGGTTACAAATATTACCTTTCCATGTAGAAATGCAAACAGTTTAACTTTAGAAAATCCTTTATGATTTCTATTTCCTGTTTACCTTTTCATGCTTCTCTTCGTTCGTGTTTGAAAGTCAAATTTTCTATTCAGTTCTGGTCTTTTCATCAAGAATGCTTGAAAGTTCTCTATTTCATTGAATGACCATTTTCCCCCCTGAAGTATTATACTCAGTTTTGCTGGGTAGGTGATTCTTCATTTTAATCCTAGTTCCTTTGATTTCTGGAATATCATATTCCAAGTCCTTTGATCACTTAATGTAGAAGCTGCCAGATCCTGTGTTATCCTGATTGTATTTCCACAATTCTCAAACTGTTTCTTTCTGGTTGCTTGCAGTATTTTCTCCTTGACCTTGGAACTCTGAAATTTGGCCACAATATTTCTAGGAGTTTCTCTTTTTGGATCTCTTTCAGGAGGTGATCAGTGGATTCTTTCAATATTTATTTTGCCCTCTGGTTCTAGACTATCAGGGAAGTTTTCTTGATAATTTCATGAAAGATGATGTCTAGGCTCTTTTTTTTATCATAGCTTTCAGGTACTCCTATAATTTTTAAATTGTCTCTCCTGGATCTATTTTCCAGGTCAGTTGTTTTTCCAACGAAATATTTCACATTATCCTCCATTTTTCCATTCTCTTGGTTTTGTTTTGTGATTTCTTGGTTTCTCATGAAGTCATTAGCCTCTATCTGTTCCATTTTAATTTTTGAAAGTCTTCTTTTTCATTGAATGATCATTTTTTCCTCTGAATTATTATTATACTCAGTTTTCCTGGGTAGGTGATTCTTGGTTTTAATCCTAGTTCCTTTGACTTCTGGAATATTATATTCCAAGCCTTTTGATCTCTTAATGTAGAAACTGCTAGATCTTGTGTTCTCCTGATTGTATTTCCACAATACTCAAATTGTTTCTTTCTGGCTGCTTGCAATATTTTCTCCTTGACCTGTGAACTCTGGAATTTGGCTACAATATTCCTAGGAGTTTCTCTTTTTGGATCTCTTTCAGGAGGTGATCTGTGGATTCTTTCAATATATTTTTTGCCCCCTGATTCTAGAATATCAGGGCAGTTTTCCTTTATAATTTCATAAAAGGTGATGTCTAGGCTCTCCTTTTGATCATGACTTTGATCATAATTTTTAAATTGTCTCTCCTGGATTGATTTTCTGGGTCAGTTGTTTTTCAGATATTTCACATCTTCTATTTTTTCATTCTTTTGGTTTTGTTTTGTTATTTCTTGATTCCTCATAAAGTCATTAGCTTCCACTTGCTCCATTCTAATTTTTAAAGAACTACTTTCTTCAATGAGCTTTTGAACCTCCTTTTTCATTTGACTAATTCTGCTTTTTAAAACATTCTTCTCATTGGCTTTTTGGACCTCTTTTGCAAATTGAGTTAGCCTATTTTTAAAGGTGTTATTTTCTTCAGCATTTTTTGGGTCTCCTTTAGCAAGGTGTTGACCCACTTTTCATGATTTTCTTGCATTGCTCTCATTTCTCTTCCCAATTTTTCCTCTACCTCTCTTAGTTAATTTTCAAAATCCTTTTTGAGCTCTCCCATGGCCTGGGACCATTGCATATTTATTTTGGAGGTTTGGGATGCAGAAGCCTTGACTTTTATGTCTTCCCCTGATGATAAACATTGTTCTTTTTCATCTGAAAGGATGAGAGAGAAGACCTGTTCACCAAGAAAGTATAGTCTTATCTTTATCTATAGTCTTATTTTTTTTCCCTTTTTTGGGCATTTTTTCAACCAGTTACTTGACTTTTACTCTGGGGACCTGTAAGTTCTCAGTTCCTCCAAGGTGGCACAATCAAGGGAGAGGAGTTTACTTCTCAGGGTTCTCCAGCTCCGCCATGCCCCAGGACCGTGCTCAAGGCTGAGATTGAGATCAGCTGCTCAATTCCCCCAAGGGCTTTAAGCTGAGCCACTCCAACAATGGACCCTGGCTGCTGCTGCAACCACCACAGCTGCCTGCTACCTGCTACTACTGCTGCTGCTGCTGCCACTGCCTGGGGCCAGGGCTAGGGGAGGACCCCGCTTCCGTCTTGCTGTGGTTGAAGAAGCCCTCTCACTGACCTGTGGTACCTGTGGGTCAAAGGATCTGTGAATCGCTGCTACTGCCAGGGCCTCTGTCCCTGAAGCCTGCTCCAGTCCCACTCCTGGAGCCATGCGGCCAAGGCTGGGCTGGGCTCCACTGCGCTCCACGTCTGGTGCAACAGACCCTTCCCGTTGGCCTTCCAAGTCACCCTGGTCTAGAAATCTCCTCCATTCCATTGTTTTGTGGCTTCTGCTGCTCTAAAATTTGTTGAGAGTCTTTCTTTACAGGTATTTTATGGGCTGTGGGGGAAGAGCTAGAGTATGTGTGTCTTTCTACTCTTCCATCTTGACTCCACCCTGTTTCATTCTAATTTTTAAAGAACTATTTTCTTCAGTGAGCTTTTGAACCTCCTTTTCCATTTGGCTAATTCTGCTTTTTAAAGCATTCTTCTCCTCGCTGACTTTTTGGATCTCTTTTGCCGATTGAGTTAGCCTATTTTAAAAGGTGTTGTTATCTTTAGCATTTTTTTGAGTCTTCTTTAGCAAGTTGTTGTCTAGCTTTTCATGATTTTCTTGCATCACTCTTATTTCTCTTCCCAATTTTTCCTCCACCTCTCTTATTTGATTTTCAAAATCCTTTTTGAGATCTTTCATGAACTGAGACCATTACATATTTATTTTGGAGTTTTTGGATGCAGAAGCCTTGACTTCCTCTGACGGTAACAGTTGCTCTTCCTCATCCAAAAGGATGGAAGAAAATACCTGTTCACCAAGAAAGTAACCTTCTATAGTCTTATTTCTCCTCCCTTTTGGGGAATTTTTCCAACCAGTTATCTGACTTTTGAGTCCTTTGTCAAGAGGAGAGTATACTCTGGGGACCTGTAAATTCTCAGTTCCTCCAAGGTGGCACAATCAAGCGAGAGGAGTTTACTCCTCTCCTGACCTGCACATGGGTCTGGGAGCAACCAAAAACTTTTCTGCCCAGAATCTGCCATCAGAATTCCCTTACCACAACCGCCTCCAGCCCCACCACACCAGAGCTCCTCCTCACCCCAAGGGCCATACCTAGGGCTGAAATTCCAATCAGTGGCTCAATTCCCCCAGGGACTTTAGGTGGAGGTCTCCCAGGGCTGCCACTCAAGGCTAAGATTCAGATCAGCTGCTCAATTCCCACAGGGGCTCTAGGTGGAGGGCTCCAAAAATGAAAGCTGCTGCTGCAGTGGCTGTTGCCGGTGGTCCAGACCACACTCCCCTTTCCTGGGTAAAGGAGCCCTCCCACTGACCTTTGAAGCTGTCTGTGGTGTTGGTGGGTTGAGCAGTCTGGGAACTGCTGCTGCCCATGGCTCCCTGAAGCCTGTTCTGGGTCCTGTCCCTTCTGGGCTGTGCTCCCCACACTGGACTGGGCTGTGCTCCACATGCTGGGCCCATTATGTCTCATTCTTAAACAGTTAACTTATTAAAGTTTAATTTTTGGCATTGATTTATTATCGAAAGAAAACAAATCCACATTAGAAAATTATATTTAAGATAGCTACAAAACTGTTATGTAAAAATACATACAATAACATAGAATAATGGAAAAAACAATCAGATTTGTTTAAGTTCTTTCCCCCTAATTTTTCTGCCCATAGAAAGATGTCACATAAAATACAGAGCATATGTAAGCATCAGAATTGTTCCTTGCTGACAAATTCAGAGAACAATTAAATACAAAGCTTTCATGGGTGGTATTTCCAACTAGCAAGCCTTAGTTAAAATAATTCCTTTAGCAATTCATTTTAAAGAGATTTTAGATTTAAGAAATATTGATCCACTGACTTTCTCATTCTAAATATTGCATCTTTCCATGTCAGGAAAGCTTTGCTGATTTAGGGTTTTGTTTTAACAAAGCAGTTCAGCTGCAATCTTGGTGAGTAATCTTCTGACCTAGGCTAGACAACAGATCTAGTTTTTAAATAATCAGCTTTATTTGAGTGAGGGAGGACTGTGCAGGTCTCCAGCCTCACTTCTTCTCCAGAGCCATCTGAATCCAGTGACCAGATATTCATCAGGATGACTGGAGATGACCCAGGATACACTTGGAGACCTTGGGCCCTGCCTAAGGGCTCTTCTGGACCTTCTTGGCTTTACAGTAATTGTCAGTAGTAACTGTTGCTGTTTCCCTCCCATCCTGATGTCTTTTTTTTTCTTGGCCTCATTAAAGAGGCTGTACTGTGGCTACTTCTTAAACAGGTCTATTCAATGAATGGGCCTTACCTCACCCTAAGTGAGTACGTGTAAAGATCTTGGCCTAAAGGGCCAAAGGTACCTTTGTACCTGCTGGACAAAATTTTTTTTCCCAAAGGAACAGTCAAACTTCATTTTTATTGGTAGCCACAGGCACGTCTGAAGTATTTGATTCGCTCTTTTTGCTAGGAAAACTAAACAACATCTCTTGCCATTTCTCAAAAAATCTTCCTTATGTTTCACTAGTATTTTGTTGATTAAAAAGAATGTAAAATGGAATTAAATTGAAGCCCAGAACATCTTATGTGAGGCCTTCTAATTGGTGTAGAAAATACTGGTGAGACCCTGCCCATGGGAAAGGAGGAGTTGGTACAAGACCTTCAGAGAGAAAAGACCTTTAAGAGAGGCCACATGTGGATCAAGATTCTCTCAGAGCGTAACTCCTCCTCTCTAAGAAGGCCTCATGAAGAATCCCCCAGGTACATACTCTGTATGCCAGGATACCAGTAGTAGGCTTAAAACCCAGAGAGACTAAATTAAAATGGAAAAGTATCCATATGAACAAAAATAGAGCAGTTCATTTTTGCAGTGACAGAATTGGAAACTGACAAGGTCCCCAACAGTTGGAGAATGGCTATACAAATTTATGTTACACATGAATGTGATGTAATACTATGTACTGTAAGAAATTATGAAATGGACAGTTTCAGAGAAACTTGAGAAGACTTATGAACTGATGCAGAATGAAGTGAGTAGAACCAGAAAAACAATTCATATAATAACATTATAAAAACAACATTGATAGGCTTTAGAACTCTGATTAATGCAGTGACCAAACACATTTTTGAAGGACTGATGGTGAAGAATGCTACTCATGTCTTGACGAGAGAGGCAATAGACTAAATATGTAGAATAAGACAAACATTTTTTAGACAAGACATTGTAGAAAAATATTTTGCTTAGCTGTATATATTTCTAAAAAATTTTTTTCTTTTATATTCCATTTGGAGAATGGGGAAAGAATGTGGGAAGAAGAGAAAATAAACACCTGTTAACTAAAAAACATTTTTTTAATGACCCAGGCTTGGCAAGGAATACAGGCTACACATGAAACAAATCTTTAAATATAAGAATGTAAGCTTTTTGAAGCCAAGAATTGTTTTATTTCTCTTTATATCCCCACTGACTAGCACAGGGTACATGGCAGATGTTTAATAAATGTTTAGTGATAGATTGATAGGATATATAAGTATTCTGTTTGGTGCCATAAGAAAGTATTTCCTACAGCAATTTTCCTGGTGACTGATCACAGTTTTTTCTCTTAGTTTTTTTTTCCTACCCTATCTGTCATTGTCAGTCTATTTTGCTCATGGTCCCCAACTGTGGGTATTCCCTAGGCCTTTATCCTAGACCCTTCTCTCTCTCTCTATCTCTGTCTGTATACGTGCGCACACACACACACACACACACACACACACACACACACTCACTCTCTCTGTCTCTGTCTCTCTGTCTCTCTCTGTCTCTCTCTCCGCCCTAAATACATCATCTCACTGTCAAGGACGTTTCATCATGAGTCTTCTAGAATTATGGTTGACCATCGTGTTGATGAGAATTCTTAAGTATTTCAAAGTTTCTTGTCATTTCTTTCCTAGTGACTCCTTCCTTGAGTCCCCTTCTCTCTTTTCATACAACCCCAAGTCAAATTGAGGATCTCATCACCTCTTCCCAAACTATTAGAATAGCCTTTTAATTATTCTTCCTGAACAAATGGAAGAGTGCATTAATGAAAGAAAAAGCATTTAGTAAGTGTTACTGTATGAAAAATGCTATATTAATCACTGAATCCAAATAGAAAAGCAAACCAGCAAAGTCCCTGCTTTCAAGGAGCTCACATTCTGATGGAGGACACTACACATCTAAGAGGTTTCAGCTATAAGTCAGATGGGAAGATTTCATGATGCTTAGAGTACGGCAGCAAAATAATTGGTAATGTACCGTTTTTAATGTTATTTCTACTGAGTAAACCATATTGGTTCCTGATGTTGAACCATTTGGTAGTGCCAGGGATTTAATTGGCAAGAACTTTCTTTTCTAGGTCTTCACTAGCATTCTTCACTGAACCATCCTTTGAATCATTTCCTATATACATCTGTACTGACTCCCCAAGAGAATGACAACAAGGGCTGAACTGGAAGCAGGACTAGTGATATGCAGGGCAGATTCAAGGTCCTAGACTGTCTCCACTAGTGTTTGAAGGGACATAGTGATTGGAAATGATGGTGATAGTTTGATTTGCCTGGCAGGTAGTAGATGATAATAAATACTTGTTGATTGTAAATAGATACCATAGTGCCTAGGGAGACACAAATAACCCCTTCCATCCTATCAAATGGTCAACTTCTGGCCCAGGAAATTGAGTATTATGACTTGTTCACAGTGACAATACCAAGTGGAGTATCATTCGCCTTTTTCACCAAGCAGTTTTGGGTTTTGTTTTGTTTGAGTTTATAAGTTTTTAAATGTAAAGATATTTGTTAGTAAAAAATATTTTGCTAACCAGTCAAAATGTGCTGTGGACTACTAGTCAGTTGACATACTAACTGCTGGTAAATGCTGCCCCAGTGTTAAAAAGAACTTGATACCAAAACACTTTGCAGTATTACAAGTTGGTAGTAAATCTTTAGAAGCAGAAAGGTCGTAGTTCAATCCCATTGTTTTATAGATGACAAAACAGGTCTAGAGAGAGTAAATGACTTTCCTTAAAATAGTAAGTGACAAAGTCATAATTAGAAATGGGCAGGTAGGGTGGCACAATGGATAGAGTGCTGGGCTTGAAGTCAGGAAGCACAAATCTGGCATTACACTGGCTGTGTGACTCAGACAAGTCACTTAACCTTGTTTACCTCAGTTCCTCATCTCTAAAATGAACTAGAGGAGAAAATGGCAAAGCAGTCCTATATCTCTGCCTGGGAAACCACAAATGGGATTATGAAGAATTGGACGTGAATGAAACAACCGATCAGCGACAAGAACAATGTAATGAGAATACAGTCTACCCCTGTTACAACATGCAAACATGGAAATCTGCATCTATACTTATGATTACAGAAGAGTGGAGAAATATTTTTCAATCAGTAAATTTTCAGATCAAGGAAAATATATATTTTTAAAATTCCTTGACTATAGGGACAGGGAAAAAAGATCAGATGACTGTCTGGGGTCATTTCCTAAAGAAAGAAATTGAGGCCTGACTTGGTTAAATGACTTTGCTACAGTAACAGTTGTGTCGGAGTTGGGTCTAGAACCCAGGTATCATCCCTACTTTAGCATCTCATCAATAAATCAATTTATTAGACAACAAATATTTTTAAATTGCCTAGTATGTGCTAGGCACTATATGAGGCTCTTGGGATACAAAAACAAAAATTCAGTAGGTCTTACCTTCAAGGACCTTATGTTCTATTGGGGAAGATAACATGTACACTTATAAGTACATATAAAATAAGCCACAATTATTATAGGCAGGTCTCTGTCATTACACTAAGATCTGCCCATAACCAAGAGTTCCACTAATCCACACTGATGTATGAATCTTATGTAATGGTAATAATATTGTCTTGCCATGTATATATAGTCCTTTCAAGTTTACAGACCATTTTCCTTGCATCAACTCTGAGGAAAGTACTGAATATTATTTCCATTTTCCAGATGAGGAATATAAGGTTCATATGGGTTGAGAAATATAAGGTTCATATTGGTTAAGGAATTGGACTGGGGCAGCAAGGTGGTACAATGGATAGAACACTGGCCCTGGAGTCAGGAGTTCAAATGTGGCCTCAGATACTTACTAGCTGTGTGACCCTGGGCAAGTCGCTTAACCCCATTGCCTCCCCACCTCCACAAAAACAAAGAAAGGAACAAAAGAAATTGGTCTATGGCCATATCAAGTGGCCAAGCTGGGATTCTATCCTAAATTATCTGACAACTTACACATGCTGCTAATTTGTATATATTAAAGGTCACATAAAAATGTGCCATTACATGTGTTGAGAGCCTTATATAATATGGTAAAGCCTATGTAACAAGCATTAGTTGTGTCTTCTAACCAGTATAAAAAGTTCACTGTACTCAGCTATAACATTAATAGAATCTGACTTCTCATCCATTAACAGGGAAAGATACACATAGGATTTAATTTGTGGAGACATATCATTAGACATTCGGTCAGTTCTCACCATAGTATTCTGAGAAACTGCAGTTTTATCTACTGTTAATCTTATTTAGAGATCATGATGTAAAACAAAAATAATTCAACCTTTCTAACAACTTCTTCTCCATCAATATTTGGCTGCTGCATATATAGTGGAATGCTCTTTTCCTCTTCAGTTTTTCTTGTACTATACTTAAATGTGTTTAGGTTATATCTCTTCTATTAGAATATAAGCTCCTTGAGGGCACAGACTGTTTTCTTTTTGTGTTTATATCCCAGTCACCTGGTACCATGATTGTAATTGTTCAGTCAGCAAACATTTATTAAAGTTGCACTAGATACCATAGTTGGTAGTCTTGTTTTGAAGAGAACCAGTGACATCTTGGGGTTGTGTCTTTACTCGTGCTTGAATTGGATTTAAGTGAGTTAGAGTTGCTCAAAGCCATCAGCCTCACTCTCTCTTCCAGAATCCAATGGCAGAACAAAACTGAAAGTGACTGGCAATGGCCCAGGATGCGATGGATGACTTCGGCATCTTTGATGTCTAACCAGTCTGTAAGTGCTACACCACGCCTGCTTCAGCTGCCTTCATGGCCATTGGGAGAAATTGTTCTCATCCACTCATTCCACCGAAGTCTTCCTATGCTTAGGGTACACATCCTCCTCATCTACTGTTGGTTACCCTCAACCTGGTTTGGCCTGTCAGAGGAGACAGTTTACTAGGGTCTGACTGCACAGGTGAGAGTTGGTGAAAAGTAAATGCAAAGGTTGCTGAACATCCCTAAAAAGGGCTCAACAAGCTGTCACACCAAAGGAGTTAGTCCTACCTGAACACCATAGGAGATAACGACTTAGGTGTAGAGAAGGGCTATAATCCCACTCAAACACTTGCTCTGTGATTCTAGCCAAGTCACTTCATTTCATTTTCCTTATCTCTAAAATAAAGTAGTTGGACTCACTAATTTGCCATATCTTGTCATTTCTACTTGCATATCATCATTCCTATACCCCACCCCCTAAAGGCTCTTTACAAACTAGCTGTCTCCTACCTTTTCAGTATTTTTACACAGACACGGTGAACCTGTGAACACAAGACACTCTGTCTCCAGACTCTGACTGTTTCTATTGGCTGTTTCTCATGCCTGGAATATTCTCTCTCCTCATCTCTGCATCCTGACTATCCTGGCTTTTCTGGCTTCAAGTTCCAGCTCAAATCCACCTTCTACAAGAAGCCTTTCCTGTTCTTTCCTTTGTTGGTTATCTCCAGCTTACCTTGTTTATGTCTTGTTTATGTTTGTACACAGTTGTTTGCATGTTGTCTCTTCTGTTAAACTGTGAGCTTGAGGGCAAGAACTCTCTTTTTACTTTCTTTAGCACAGTGCCTGGCACATAGCGTACATTTAATAAATGCTTAATTGACTGACTGGTGTTCTTCCAGTTCTAATTCCATAATTCTATGATTACGCACAACGCAAAAATGAGATAGTCCTTGGTTTTAAGGAGCATACATTCAGCTGGAGGGATGCAGTAAATTCACAGATTTAAATAAATACAAAATAAAATGAGTTGGGACACTTAGGAGCTCAATCAGAAAAAGCTCTCTTGAAATATGTGAAATTTGAGCTAAAAGAGCTGAGAGCCAGGAGGTGAAAAATGAGAGCATTACAGACATGTGCAACCTGTGCGAAAGCACTGGCTCAAGAGATGAAATTTTATGTGACAATAATAACATTAAGTAGATGGATTTGGGGCAGCTAACTAGCATGGCAGGCCTGGAGTCCAGAAGACCTGAGTTCAAATTCTTCCTCTGACACTTCCTAGCTGTGTGACCCTGGGTCAGTTATCTAACTCTGTTTGAATTCGTTTCCTCATCTGTAAAATGAACTGGAAAAAGAAATAGCAAACCACTCCAGTGTCTTTGGACAACAACAAACAAGTTTGAGTATGTAAATAGAAAAAAAAATGTGTAATCAGCCTGAAAAGATAGATTTGAGGCCAGACAGTGAAAGGCTGTTAATGACAGAGGAACTTGTATTTTATCCTAATGGCAATGAGGAGCCACTAAAGATTCTTGAGCAGAAGAATGACAGCCACATCTGAATTTAATAAATGTTTATTTAATCAAATTGAATAGCAGCAGATCTCAAGCTCTGTGTTCTCTGTTTTCTAGTTTCCAACTAAAGTCTACTCAGCCTCATTAGTCCAAGAATGAGTGCATCACTTCTTTAATGTGACCTTGGTGCAAAGGATAGAGAGGCATGGGAAGGTTGGTTCCCTTTCTTGCCGATTTATAGTTGTGGGAAACCTAACATTCTGAATGGAGTGTCCTTTTTAGAAAATAACTTGATTTTGTATGAGACAGGTTGGAGTAGTGGGTAGAGTACCGGATCAAGAATCAGAAAGACCTTGGATCAGATCCCTGCTCTTGTATGATGGGCAAGTCACTTAACTTTTCTGAGGGTCAGGTAATTCACTAATGTTTACCTAGTAACTAATAGGTAGATTGTAATCTACACCAGATAGAAGAAGTTCCCATACTAACAGTCTCACAGAACATTGATGCCCTCTCTATAGAGGAATATGCTCTATCTCATGTATGTGCCTATAACTTATCACCTCTTATTAATATGGTAGTTGTCTATTAACTCTTCTTCCAAGATGACTCGTCAGTCTCTGATATCATGCTTAGATAACCAAAGAAAACTAATGGATGGTTCAGTTACATGCCCAAGTCATGGTGGATATGCTCTACTACAGAAGTGTTAAAATACACAGCCTATGGGCTGCTCCCAAGTGTCATCCAACCAGATTAAAATGTAGTTCTTCTCAGATTTTAATGTGTTGATGGGTTAATTAAAAAGTAATATATAAACATATGTGATTTCCTAAATCATTATGTAGCCCCATTGGTATATTTAGGTTTGGTTCAGTGACCCCTGTTTCTACTGAAGTTCTCTACTAGTTGTCTACTAAACAGCTCTCCATCTTTGTTTCTTGGTAAGTAGAGTAAATTGAATGCATTTATACCTGGGCTCCCTTGATCATTCTATGCTGTTACAGTGCCATAAAGCTCCACTCATGACTTCATAATCCCATATATGGAACTAGCTCTTGATTTAAATTCAACTTCTGAACTTCCTCTATTAAATAAGGCTGAAAATGTGACTGGATCCATAAGGGGAAAGTGAGAGAAAGTGACTCCATTAAATATCCTCCTAACATAGACTTAAAAAAGGAAGTTCGCTGCCTGTAGATAATTTTGTCTTTCATTGAACACACTCTGCCCTTTTCCAGGGAGAACAAAAAGGAAAAAAGGGCAGTGTTTTACTTTGTTATGAAAGCATCATCACACGCTGTGGGGTATAGTCAGAATCAATGAAGTGAGTGTTCCCAATTACGGTCATCCCCTGGAAAGAAGTCTGCATAGCTGAATGCACACTTCCAAGGGCAGATTCTATAAATCACAAATACCTCAGATCCCAAAGTGTTACTCTCCAGGATGCATTGAAGTGTTTGACCAGCATCCTTCAATAGCCTTGTAGACCAACACATACTATGGCAGGATAGGCAATGCATGACTAGGCAGTTTATGCCCCACAAACCATCGCAGCATCTCACCCACCATTCCTCTAAATGGTGTTAGCTTTTCCATTAAGTTACAATTCTATATTTAATCAAGTAGCTCTGAAGTTCCAAATCATTCAATTCTTGTTATTCCCCCCTGAAACACACTGAATGTATCGAGACCTCAGGGATTACTTTTTGTTTTATGGAAATGGAATTAGACTGTGGTGTTCAGTCTCTGATGAGTAGCGTGCTAGAAGTACACATCTATCCATTTTCTTGGCAAGAATGTTACATTTGCCTCAGGTTTCAGATTTATGCATTAGAGTTCATTGAAACTATTTCCAATTGAGTTACACTTCAAACTTTTTGATAGGTGTGAAGAAGAGACTTCGAGGATGAAAATAATTCCCCAGTGGTAAGGGGGGAGGAAGGAAGGGGTAGGGGAAGAAAAAAGCAGAAGAGTGCTTTCCTGAATCCCTGAACATCTTATTCTTTAACCTAACAGACCTTATTTAGAGTGACTCAAAATCTGTCAGCTCTCAAAAGGTTTCTCAAGAAACAGATTTCTTGGTTCCGTCTCAGTTCCTTCAGTTCTCATGAACGCGGCCTATTCAATTTAGCTGTGCTGGAATGAATGCAGGAATTAAAATGTGCCTTTAAAATTCATTCATCTGTGGCAGAACTGACCTAGCTTAGGAGATGTTCTCATAGCTGAAGTCAATAAAGAGGTGAGAGATGAGGAGTGAGGGATAATCTCTTTCAGGAATAAAACAAAAGGTGAAAAAACCCAAAAACCTCTGTTTGTTTTTCCCTCCAGCATTCTTTTTTTAGTTTAGTTTGACTCATGTCTTTTTGAATCGGTTTTCTGTTTGACAGGGGAAGTCAAAGATCTTGAGCCCTTTCCTCCCAGCTTTTGGGATCGTCGTATCTCACTGAATCAGACTTAGGCTGCAGATGAATTCATTGTTCAGCTATGCAGAATTATTCTCTGATTCTCTCCCTGGAGATGGCAAAATAGCTTTTTAAAGGACACCAGGAATGTAGCCAATCTTTTTCCAGCAGCTCTCCAATTTCTTGATGGAAAACTTCACACTTTATAAAGGGGTAATAGGACACAGACCTGTCTTAGCACTTTGTTTAAATGTTAATAGGTGGTCGTATCTATTATCTACCTCATCCTGTATGTAATTATATCAACTGGACTTAGAGTGGTAGGGTGATGGAAATTAAGTGATTGGGGTAGCTTACTCAAAATATATATGTATGTTTTGCTGACAGTTAATAATGTTTGTATTGAGTGTCAAGATGCTGTTTTCTAGTGATTGGCTTCACGTATTAAAATACTCTAGGAACCTAATTATCTTGAGCTAAAGCCATTTCGTATACTAGCTATTTGGTCTTACATAAGTCACTGAACCTCTGTAAATCTCAGTTTCTTGATCAGCTAAGTGCGGATAATTATAGCACCGACTTTGCAGGTTTATTATGAGGATCAAATGAGATAACATGTACAAAGCACTCTGCAAACATTAAAGCACTATAAATGTGACTTACTATCATTTATGATAAAATGAATATTTTCATCAAATGAGATAATGCATACAAAGCACTCTGCAAACAAAGTACTGTAGATGTGACTTAATTAGATAAAATGAATATTGTCTTTTTTTACTTTTAGGAATAGCTTTTTAAAAAATATTTATTTATTTGTTTGTTTTTAATTTTCAACAATCCCATAAGTTTTAAATTTTCTTCCCCTCTCTCCCTCCCTCCCCAAGACGGCTTATATGAGCTTGACACATACATTCTTATTAAACATATTTTCACATTAGTCATGTTGCATAGGAGAATTAAAATGAATGGGAGAAAGCATGAGCGAAACTAAACAAAACCAAACATAACCAAAGAGAAAATAGGCTGCTTCATTCTGTGTTCCGACTCCATAGTTCTTTCTGTGGATGTGGATGGCATTTTGTATCATGATTCCTTTGGAAATGTTTTAGGTCCTTGCTTTGCTGTGGAGGATCAGATGAATATTTTCATCTGCAGTGTTCACCCATTTGTTATCAAATGAGGTAACACATGTAAAGAATACTGAAAACCTTAAAGTGCTAGCTGTTATTACTATCATTATTAGTAGTATCATGGAGTTTTTATATAGCATAACCATGCTGATATTTTGTACCATGAGATTTGCAATTTTATCCATCTTTAATCTTTCCCTTATAAAGGCACCCAAACAGGGTGCCTTAGCTATTTTAGAGAGTACCAGTTAGCCAGGATCATCTATTAGGTGACTGTGGCCCAGACCACAGGTCCCTACTCCAAGTGGACTTAAGCTATATGTCTCTGAGAGACACTGTCAAAGGAGGCAAACTGTGTTGTTACATCTTCAGAACCACCCGTGAGGACAAGAACCCTATTTTGTTCTGCCTTCCATTGTTACTTCCCTCTAAAATCTCCCCTAAGATAATTGTCCCTCTACCAATAAGCCTCAGAAGGGGTGGTGTATTTTCCTTGCTCACCTCATGTTCATTTAGATTAAAAGAACCAGCCTGCTAATCACAAAGGAATCACAGAGGCAGATAACTGGTACGAAACTTAGTGAAAAGGAAAGCTTTCCTGAACTGAATTCCTGTTCAATCATTTGCTTTCTCTTCTGCGGCTTTTATTAAATAATTCTTCTATTGCCACTGGGTGTATTTCAGGGTCCCAAAGACATTTCTTTGTCTTTATATCCCCAGCACCTAGCAAAATGTGTTAGCACATGGTAGGAACTTAATAAATTTTTGTTGATTGACTGACTGTGAAAAAGTCATTACCGTGGCAGAAATAATATTGGAAACGTAAGAAAGTGTCCTAAGATATTGCACAAAGGGAGATATGGTATGAACAGAGCAGTAAATACCATAGAGTATAACAACAAACAGACCTCTGGACCCAGAACATGTTTATGGGGGTGTTGGGATATAGAGAACAGAGAGAGGTTAGATAAAGATAGGGAAAGTGATAGAATGACCTGAGTTGTGCCCAGGAAAAGGGAAGAAATCCATCATGGCACAGGATCCATGTCTGGGCAGAGCATATAGAGATAAAGGGATGCAGCACGTAAAAGCAATTGCACTAAAGTTTAGAACAACCACATGAAGCAATTTTATATAACATTTTAATTTCAGATCCTATGACATAAAAACGAGCAAAAAAGACTTAGGGGTGAGAAAACAAACTGTGTCTCCTGAATTGAAATTCACATTATCTGGAAGAAGAAACTTTACCGCCCCTTACAAAACTGTATCTTTTAAAAATCATACCTTTGGCTAAAATTACTAAATGAAAGGAGAAAAAAAAGATTGTAAAGGGACTTTATGAAGATCCTGAACCTAGAAACCATAATCACATGGAAAGTTTGGGCTTCTTAATGTGAAATTATCCAGTGTCATACATGGTGTAACTGAGTCAGAAATGCTACTTTGCTACGAATCATCAGACATATAACATAGGGCTGGAAAAGACCTTCGAAATCTTCTAGGCCAACCCCTTCATTTCACAGAGTAGGCCCAAATAGATGAGTTATACCGATACTAAGCACCAGATCTAGGATGCAAACCCAAGTCATCTGATCCCCAATCTGGCATTCTTTCCTTTATACCACAATATTTAGGCAGCAATGGATATGCAAACATGTAATACTGATTCATATTAAAAACAGGTTGCAAATGTTTTCACATCTCTACAAATATCTCATTTGATCACCACAACAACCCTGGGAAAGTGGTTCTCTTATTATTCTTATTTTACAGATGAGAAAACTGAGGCAGACAGAGGGTAAGTGACTTGCCTGAGGTCACAGAACTAGCAAGATTACAGGATTTGAACTTATCTTCCTGACTTCAGGTACAGTGCTTTATCCGTCTAACTGCCTTCAGCCTCATGACAATGAGTCTGAAGGGCAAGACTTCCAAGTAAAAAGCAGTTTGGTCATTTGAGAAGCTGAAATAATGGGAAATAAAGTTCCTCAATTACGTCAAAATTCATGCATAGTCATTTATCTGATAACAAAGATGAGCATATTCTATACCTAGATAGTTGTGTCCAGTTTTCAGTTCAACTTAATACAACATTCATATATTAAATGCCCATTTTGTATAAGGCATTCAGCTAGGTGCGGGGCATACAAGGACCAAACAAATTGACACAACCCATGTCTAAAGGCCCAGGAAGGAAGCTTCCTGAAGGAAGATTGGATTTCAAAAACTGGAGGAGGAGAGAGGGAGGATGGATAACTGAATAAAGATGAAAATAAAATGACAACTATGTCTTGAGTTTCTGCATTTCAGTTGGTTCCATTGCCGAGAAGCAATAGTCTGAAGGCATGTCCAACATGGCAGTGATCATCCTATTTCTTGTGCAGAAAAGTCTAATACTCTCTACTGAGAGTATCAGCAATACCTGAGGAACTCTATGGAAGTGACTGATATATTCTTTTCCTGTTGGGGAGACAGAGTAGTTAATGGGAGTGAGTGGGAGTCATCTCCAATCATCCTGATCTCTATCTGGCCACTAGACCCACATGGCTGTGGAGGAGAAAGTAAGGCTATTGACTTTGCACAGCCCTCCCTCACTTACATCCAATTCATTTGCAAGTCATGGTATATCTTACTGATGTCATAGTCCTGTTCAAGAAAGAAGGACAAACAACAACCTGTGAGTAGTCTGAGTTGCCCAGCTGGGGCCAGTTCTAGTTAGACAACTCCCCTCCTCTCCCCTTCCCTTCCCCCCCCCCCCCCCCCCCCCCCCCGCCCTTTCCCTTTCCCTCCCTTTGCCTCCTGTCTTCTTCTTACCTCTCCTCTCCCCTCCCTCTGTCCATGTGGGGTATCATGTCCTTACCTTCTAGTACTATGCCTAAAGGAATATAAATTTTGATGGCTGAAACCTAGCAAAGTATCTTGGGGTTTACTGGCTAGACTTCTTTACTAAAGATCATGCCTTAAACTCAAATCACTCTGGCTCTCATTGATTGACCAACTTAGAGGTCATTGTTTGGGTCCTGATGACTCAGAGTGAATAGTAAATAGTAATGGTTTCTGTTTTGGTCAGAAACCCTGAGGGTCTTCCTCTCCCAGATTTATTATTTTGGAGGTGGGGTTGATTAGATCAAAGGGGCCATTCCTTGGCTCATTTTTTAACCAGGCTTAATTACTGAATGGGCATTGCCTCAGTCAAAGTGAGAACTTGGAAAGATCTTAACTTAAAAAGGCCAAGATTTCCCACTGCATCTGGGGCCAAACCCCAGTCATCCTGATCGAAATCTTGCCACTGGACCCAGATAGCTCTGGAGGAGACTGGTGACTTTACACAGCCCTCCCTCACTTAAATTCAATTCATTTGCAAGTCATGGCATCATCTTGCTGATGTCCTGTTCTCTTTGGGCATAAAGGAAAAATAACACCATCAACAACTTGTGAAGACATCAGTCATTTGGGAATGGGTATGAGAAAGTTTAATACTTTTTAATTTAATTAATTAAGTTTTATACATTTTAATTTAATTAAAACTTTTAATACTTTTTCAGTTGCCCAGTTTGGGCTACTCTGTTTCATGAGATATCTTTGATTTTAATTCGTGGTCATCTGGTATGAGTTGGTAAAAAGAAACATTGGTGGGGGCTTGTGGGCTTATAAGTTTGACAACATAAACCTGATTATGGCTGACAATTGTGTCACATTGAAGGAACCTGGGTACTACACATTACTATCAGAATTTCAATTATACTTGCTGTAAGAAATTGAATTGTTTTATTAAAGCCCAACTTCTTCAGGTTTTTACCTGTTTAAAAGACCTCTCTCATTCCAAAAGGAGTTTTAAGAATGCATTTCCTGTCTGAGATAAAATTTTTAAAATCTGCTATGCCTTGAGGTCAGGCTTAGCATCATTTCTGGAACTCAGAGGATACTCTCTAAAGAACCATGTAAGTTGTCATCCTGTTGCATTGATTTATTTTTTTTCAGGTTAAACATATTTAATTTCTTTATTTTTTCATTTCTTTGCTTTTCAAATAATATTTATTTTCTCTCCTTTACACCCCAATCCCACAATTTAAAAGAAGAAAAAGAAAGAAAAATAAAACTCTTGTATCAAATATCTGTAATTCCCACTTTGGCTGTGTCTAAAAATGTATGTCTTGTTCTACATCTTGAATCTGTCACCTCTGTGTCAGGAAGTAGGTAGCATACAAAGATCATCATCAGTCCTCTGGACTGGTCATTGTATTGATCAGAGAACTAAAGTCTTCCCAAACTGTTTGTGTTTATATGTTATCATTATGGTGTAAATTGTCTCCTGGTTCTGCTCACTTCCCTCTCCATCAGCTTTTTCAAATCTTCACAGCTTTCTCTAAACCTGTCCCTTTCATTATTTTCATATTATATTTATATGCCATAATTTGTTCAGCCACTCCCCAACCAAAGTGCATCACTTCAGTTTGCAGTTTTTTGCCACTACAAAAAAAACTTGCAAATGTTTGTATTTATTGTCTTTTCCCTCTTCCTTTGATCTCTTTGGGTAAAGGCCTAGTAGACGTATCACTAAATCAAAGGATGTGAATAATTTAATGACTTTTGGGGCATAGTTCCAAATTTCTTTTCAGCAGTACTAATTTATAGTTCCACCAATAGTGCATCAATCAAATATGCCTGCTTTCTACAGCCCCTCTACTATTTTGTCATTTTTCTTTTTTTGTATCTTTGCCAATAAGATGGGTGTGAGGTAGAACCTCAGAGTTGCTTTAATGGGCATCTCTCTAATCATTACTGACTTGGAGCATTTTTTTTTTTTTGTCCACGAGATTATTGAAAGCTTAGCTATTTTCCTTTAAGAATTGCCTATTCATATCTTTTGGACATTTATCACTTGGGGAATGTCTCTTATTCTCACAAATTTGAATAACTTCCTAAGGGATACAATGGATAGACACTGGACTGGAATCAAGAAGACCTGAATTAAAATCCATCCTCACACATTTCTTGACTGTGTTGTCCTGAACAAGTCACTTTAACCTCAGTTGGCCTCAGGCTCTTCAGCTGTAAGATGGGGATAGTAATAGCACCTAATTCCCAGGGTTGTTGTGAGGATAACATCAGATGATACTTGTAAAGCACTTTGCAAATGTTCAATGTAAAATGCTCATTATTATGAGCTATATGTTAGAAATGACATCTTTATCAAAGAAATTGCTGCAAAGATTTTTTCCTATTTTCCTGTTTTCCTTCTAATTTTAGTTTCATTGATTTTGTTTATGCAAAACTGTTCAACTTTATGTAATCAAATTTGTCCATTTTATCCTGTGTGATCCTCTCTATCCCCTGTTTGGTGATGAACTTTTCTCCCTTCCCTAGATCTAAAAGGAAATTTCTTTTTTGTTCTCTAATTTGTTTACGATTCTGTTGCTGCTCAGTACTACCTGACTCTTCATGACCCCATTTGGGGTTTTCTTGGCAAAGATACTGGAGTAGTTTGTCATTTCCTTCTCCAACTTATTTTACAGATGAGGAAATTGAGACAAATTAGATTAAATGACTTGACCAGGGTCACACAGCTAGTAAGTGTCTGAGGCCAGACTTAAGCCCAAGAAGATGAGTCTTCCTGACTCTAGGTCTGGCACTCTATCCACTGGATCATCTTATATGTAGGTCAGAAGGGAAGCGCTCACAGGAAGGTCAGATGAAGAAGGACACTGTCAAGGTTTCTCTGAAGAACTTTGGAATTGAATGGGAGAAAAGGGAGACACTGGCACAGGACCACTCAGCATGGCATGCCCACAACAAAGAATATGTTGTGCTCTGTGAGCAAAGCAGAATTTCAGTAGCTCAAAAGAAACTTAAGATGCACAAATTTAGAGCCATCTCCTTTCCAAATGTTCATATGGACTATTTGTGTCCAACCGGTGGTAGAGCCTTCCAAGCTCATATTGGTCTGATCAGTGACAGCCAGACACACTGTACCTTGACCTCAACATAGTGAGGTAGTTTTGGTCTGAGAATGAAGGACAACAAGCATATCTAAGTCATGTGTCCATTTGGAGCCACTCGGTAAATGGTGTGAGGTTTTGGTCTAACCCTAATTTCTGCCATACTAGTTTCTAGCTTTTGTCATTTGGGAGTCCTTACCCAAGTAGCTGGGGTCTTCAGGTTTAGCTCACATCATGCTACTGTCTTTTCCGCCTTAGTCCTTATTACATCATACTTTCAGAGCTGGAAGGAACCTTGAAGACCATCAAGTTCAAAACCCTCCTTTTACAGATAAGAAAACTGAGGTTCAGAATGTTTAAATAAAGTGCCCAGGGTGACACAACTAGGAGGAACTTAAGGGAGGACTGGATCCCAGGTCTTTCTGTCTCCAAATACAGCACTTTATCCATTACAAGTTAGCTGTTTCCTCTCTGGTTTGAAGCAAATTCTTTAAAACACATTCAAGTGCATTTTTTCAAAGTTTTAATTAGCTAAGAGAAGAAAATGGCAGAATAACAATGAAACGTATTTCCAAGCATTAGCTTCTGGAGTCTTTGGAGTTGCTTTTCCCCTCTTGGGGGACTGAGCAGTTTCCCCTTAGGAGATACAAACTTGCCAAGTCTTTCATCCATAAACAGTTTTTAAGACTCTTCCCCCTTGCGTCTAGAGATCTTATTGCAACATATTTCAGTAAGAACTGCAAAACCTCTGTCATTAGAGTGTCCTGTCCTGGAAATGCTAACAGTACGGAAGGGGCCAGGAAAGGGGAAGGGTAGAGGGGGGCAAAGCTAAGAGATAGCAACTAAGAAAGAAGAAAAGCCGTACAAAAACAGCCGCTTAGATTTCACCGGGGGAAAAGTGCTGCTGGCTGCGCGAGAGGCCACTTTTCTCTGGTTACTGTGCAAACATGAAGGCTGATGGCATGCTGAAAGCGGAAGGCTGACCTAACTGGCCTAATCAGTGACATGGGGACTCCAACGCATCAGCCTGGACGGTCGTTTGGTATTGTCACCAGGGAGAGGAGAGCCCTGGGAGGGGGGGAGACGCCGGCAGCACATCCCACCCGCAGCCGTGGCCAGAGAGGAGGGTGTGCGGGGCATCGGGCGCTGCCTCTGCGAGGAGGCTGGAGAAGGGGTCGCTGCTGGCTTCTGGGCTTGGGGACCCAGGCCTCTCCCTGGCGAGGGTGCGTGCGCCCGCAGTGTATAAAGTGGCACACACACACACACACACAGAGGCAAGGGTGCGCACGCGCACGGACACACAGTACACACACACACTCACACACACAAACACACGCAGTCCAACCCCGGCTCGCGCGGCAGAACGTCACGCGGAGCTGGGAGGGGAAAGAGAAGGGAGGTGGGGCCGGGGATCCGGGAGAGGAGAGCAGGAACAGGCACTGGTGCTGCCGCCGGGGCTGCGGGTGCTGCTGCCGCTGCTGGGGGAGCTAGGGGCAGCCCCAGCCAGAGGCGGACGAGGACGAGGACCGGGAGGGGGAGGAAGATGGTGGAGCCGGAGGCAGCCTCGGCCGGAGGGAAGGCTCGTGCCCAGGCTGGGCGCCCCCCCTGTCATTGCCCCCGCGCCGCCTGCTAACGTGGGCCCCGCCAGACCCCAGCTGTCAGGCTACGAGGTACCGGTGGGGAGTGGGTGGGGAGGGATGACGATCCAGCCTCCGACGGATGCCTCTCCCGCAGCCCGGGAAGGGATGGAGATGGTCCTGAGAGGAGAGTGGGGGGTTATTGAAGCAATAATGATGCCGGTGGTGGTGATCAACATAATGCAATCCTGGCCCCCCCCCCCCCCGCCCCCGCCTCCATCCCCAAATGAAGGGAAGAGGGGGATGCTTTAGACTGGCTGTTCAGTGGTGAGATGCGGTGCTAAGACAGGGGACCAGGAAGGGGGCTAAAAGGAGAAGTACAGCTGGATCTCTGGGGAGATGCAGGCTGAGAAATCGGGGCCTGCGGTAGCAGGACGTTGTGAGTGGAGTGTGTGTGTGTGTGCGTGTGTGTGTGTGTGTGTGTGTGTGTGTGTGCGCGCGTGTGTGTGATGACATTTTCAGGAACCCCTAACCTCTCTCCTCAATTGAAGATTCAGTAGAAATAGTGATGGAAAGCGACTTAGACCGTGGTGTGTGCTGTATGCACTTGCTGGATGAAGGGATTTGGGGAAAAGGAGCAGGTTTGTAGGACACAGTGTATGTGTGCCCTCGCGTGAGCTAGGGGCTCGCGTGATTGAACCTCTAATCCTCAAACTGCACGGTCAGACACAAGGGTCTCGTCAGCTCCCGGCTTGCTGTCAACAGCCTCATTAACAGCAGGCAAGACTGTAGGACGTGGTGGTGGGAGATCCTCGCCCTGGAACGGTCCGATTTCTGAGAGTGCCTCAGTATTTTGGTGTGGGTGAGTGATTTTCTCCCTGCCCCGACCCCCTCTTGTTGGAGTGTAGGAGAGGAAGTAGAGAGGTAGCGCCTGAGCACATGGTCCCGTAATCGGGTGATGGTCACACCTTCTGGAAGTGCTGGCTGTCCCTGCTCGTCCTGCTTCTGTCCGTAGCAGCACCATGCAGGTAGCATTCTTTTTGCCTAGTTTCTGCATTGGTCTAAGCCTCCTCCCTGACGATGCAGCTTCTATTGTTTGTCTCATTTCTGACCGGTAGAAAGATCTTCACCGTGTCTGCCCTACCATCTCCTCTCCCCAGCCTTCGGTCCCTTAAATGTCAAGAACTGTATCTCCTGCTACTACCAGTGTAGTAACTCCAGCGTTTGTGAACCACCAATAAGTGATATTTTCTCTTAGTTTTTTTTTTCTAAACTCATTGGTTTAGGAAAAGAGTTACCCCCAAAAAAGGAGGGGGGGGGAGAAAAAATGGTGCATTAGTATTGTCATGAATGTTTAAGAAATGAATGCCTCCTTTCTTAGCACCAGTGAAATAAGCTTTCCTAGTTTTCGCTAATGGGTGCTCTATTGAAGTCTCCCAGGGACCAAAGGGATAGAAGTGTGTTTGCTGAAAAGTCATCTGCCCTTTTACCTTGTGCTTTGCTGTTGTGGGGAGTTTCAGGTCTGGTCATAGCCAGCTGAATCAAAGCCAAGGGTCACAGACATGGACAAACAAAAGCGTTATTGTTGAGTTGATTCTGCATAACAGGAGTAAGCCACCACCAGCATTGGTGTGAAACATATATAGCTTGTGTGTGAGAAACTACACATACATACACAGAGGAGAAACTGTGTCTATAAATAATGATACAACTGTAGTTAAGAGCAGCCAGGCATGTACAATGTAATTTGAATTCTTGGTGCACATATCTTTCTTTTGAGAGAGAAGAATTTATCTTTATAATAAACACCTTAGTATTTCTTTGTTAACACATTGTATGGCTAGCTTAGCCTGCTCTGAAATATTCTAGTCACAATATTTTAAATTCTACTGCATTGCTGTCAGAATCCAAACTGGCTGCCTTGTCTTTTTCCCCCTTTTAAGACCATAGCTATTATGCCTACACGAACAAATATACAACGTATCGTTATCACAGGGATTTTTTTAAAGATTGTATTATTGTTTTTATATTACAGTTTATAATTAATAAGAATCAGAGCCACTTAAACCTTCCTTTACTATATATAGCCATTGTTAAATGTATTTTGTTCATTCAGGCTTTCTTGAAAAAGTCAATATGAATTATAGTTTTATTATTATTTTCTTTTTGAGCCTTTAAAATTTCAATTTGAGGTTGTCCTAACTCTTTGAAGAGTTGGGGATAAATTTTGGGGAAAAAACCACATTCATAGATTTGGGTACACAGTCTCCTGTGATTTGTGTAGAATCTCTTTCTGATAAGTAGTTAACTGAATTTTGAAGTCTTAACTTATTCTATGTGAGAAAAAAGATTTTTTAAAAAATTCTCTATATTTAGAAGTAAACAGAAATGCCCAGTAAAATTCAAGCTTCTTCAATAAATAAAAGCAGCATATTTTCCAAGAAAGTTTATATTCCTCTTGAGTTATCCAGGGATAATCTGGGTTTGAGTAAGGGAATTGGTAACTATATTGATTGAATGTCATTTATAACAAATATGATTACATTTAATAAAATATATATAATATTTAGAGATGAATAGATTTTCTTAAAATTGCCTAGGGTATGGCTAATGATACAACTTGAATTTTGTAATTCATTGTAGTAAGTTGTAATAGCTCTTGTGGTAGCCTGCAGCAACCCATTTGTTTTGCATGGATGCATCTCCTTCACTTAAAGTATCATTAATGCTATTTTTCACTATTATTCAGCTTAAAAAAAAAACAAGTTGATTCTTTAAAATACTTGTAAGAGAAAAATATTTGCTGATGGAGCTGGTTGTATAGGAAAAAATGTCAATATTTTATTTTGATTTTTATTCTACAGTAAATAGTCATGATGTTATATGGAAATAAAAGCAAAGGATTTTATGCTAGAAAAGTAAAAGTGAACTACAGTTTCACAGTAGTTTCACAGTAGTTTAAGCGATTTTTTGAAACAGCTGTCATATAATGTTATGGAACACAGCCAACCCTTTCTTTTTCAGCTTCATAGAGAGAGAAAGGTATTCAGTTTAAAAACTGATCAAGCCAAAGGCTTCTTCAGTATCTAATATATTCTATGAACTTATTCTTCTGTGGAATTTTGACTTTAGTAAAACAATGAAAACCATAAAGCAAAAGGATGTGCAAAAAGATGAGATCTCTTGTATAACAGGAACATGTATGATATCAAATTATGCTTTTACATTGAAGTGTGAGGTAGATTTTCAGCAAACTGAGCCTAGTCAATATATCCAAGCTAAACCCTAAACTACTTAGACATCTCCTTCCCATTTATAAACTGGACATTGAATTGTGATATGTTCCATTGTCTTTAAAAGAGAATTGCTGTGAGATGCTGAATGATGAAAATAATTTTCCCCATTTCACTTCACCTTATTAATGTCATTTAAAGATTAGGGAGGAAAAAGCACATCATATAGATCTTCAGCATTGGCTTTCATGAGATAATTGTTTGTGGTTTCACACTGGAGAGGTAGAGGAGTGTATGTGAGATAACATGGGAGCTGGGATGCTGGAGCTGAACTAATGGGCTTGGTGAATGCAATGACATTATTATATTGAACTGGATTTCATTATGATAGCATGCCCTCCCCCCACCCTTCAATCATATGATTGTATACATTTAGTTAAGGACCACACGGAACAAATGCTAATGTTATTTGGTAACAAGATGGAAAGCTTTCCAATGACCACTGTATATTAGGTAGGAAACTCTGAAAAATGGTCAGTGGTGATGCATCAATCAAGAATTTCCCAGGCTTCAGAGCGAAAATTCAATATAAAGGATGAGATGAAGGTACCTTTGTACCTTAGTTCCTGGGACTGCTGTTCCCAGAGAGGACAGAATGTCTAGGCATGATGGTGAATTAATTTATAAGAAACAAGGGAATTGTTACTAAATGTCTTTGCATCTGAGAGCTCATTAAATCACTAATATTACTAAGAATTTATTTTTCATTTTAAAAAATTTTATATCTTAAATATAAGAACTTGGAATTTAAGAACTATTTAAGGTCTTTTCATTTAATGAAAATTTAGTATTTATGATATTGGTGTGAAAACATAGCATTGATAGGTCACTTTCCCAGAAATGTAATCATTTATTTGTCCTATTTTGTCAGGTATTTCTCAATCATGGGAACATTCCATCTTCATCAGAAGGTGTATCTTACTTTATGAAAAGTTGCATTTTTGTAAACTGAATCAAAATTTAAAATGCACGAATAGAAGTTGCTCTTTAAAGAACTGTATAAAATATTTTTGTAACAAGAATAAATTCCTCCTAATTTATTTGTTTGCTAAATTTGGACTTCTAACTTTTTTTTCCTTAAAGTGGAGCACCCTGGTGTTGCATACTTTTCTTTAGGAAGGATGCTTAAGGGCAAGAATCTAAAAGAAGTCAGTATAAGTTTTCTGATTATCCCTGATTGTTAGCATATTTAGATATGTGGTGGTATGTGATTTTTGTCTGTTAAGCCACATTAAATCTGAGTGAGAATTTTCTTTTTGAGTATGAATTTCTTTTCCCCTTCTATGGGTGAATCAGAAAGTACGAAGGGAAGTGGGAAGTAGCACAGAATGAATGAATGAAACCACCAGTTGACTTTCTTCCAGGAATCATTCTGAGTATATATTCTAATTCTAATAGTTTCATTTTAAATGTGTCAAATTATTGTGTTCTTCTCTTTTTCTCTCCAAGATTATCCACTAGTCTGGTCAGTGTTCAGGGAAAATTCTTTCTTCTTCCTCTTCTCCTTCCTCCCTGCTTTCAAACCTCTCCTTCAAAATACCTAAGAATTCTGGTACATCTTCAAAATTTCAGGGATCTATGATTTTGTTGGTCTGGCTGCTTTTTCCATCCACTCTGATGAAACCTCCTCTGTAACTCAGTAGGTGGTCTCCTGAGAGTCGCTGTGACTGAGGAATTCTTCACCCTGCAGCCAAGATGGTGGTAAGCCTCTCAGTAGGAAGGGCTTCCGTCTACAGGCACATAACCCATCCCTAAATGTGTTTCCTCCGTATATATGTCATTTAGCAGTGGTAAAAAGAAGTCATTTCATTTAATTTTGTTTTGCTTTCTTAGTTTGGACTCAAAACCTTTCCAACTTGGTAGGAACAACCAAAATTTATTCTCCATTAACATAACCTTTGGGAAGCCAAGGTCACCCCCATTCTATTGGAGCTTAGTGGAAAAGAGCACTGATATTGGGCTTTTTTTCACCTGAATATCAATCTGATGTACTTATTTCTTTTTCACAACTTTTGAGATTGAAGAGAATGAGTATTCCAAGTGACATATTTATTTCCACTACTCAAAAATAGTTCTTACCTCCCAGTTAGGATTTTTCTCTCTCAGCTACTTGAAGATTGCAGATGATTTGCCAAACAAACACCATGGGAATATTGTAATAAGCAAATTAGAATTTACTCCATGGATGGAATTTTCCCATAGTGTTACATAGTATGAAAAGTCTAGCTATTTCTACCCTCTGGTATAACTACACTTTTTGTCCCCCTTGGGGTGAAAGAAACCCAAAAAGTAAAAACTTAACTCTTTTTTTTAGCAGGAGTTAAATGCCCCTCTTTTAAGAAGATGTAAGTATTTCACCTCCAGGGTCAAATATAAAAATATTTATTTGGCATTCAAAATCAAAAACCCCCTCCTCCCTTTCCAGTCTTCTTACACATGTCTACAGTATCTGTGATTCAGTGACACTGGTCTCTTTGCTTTTCCTCACACAAAATACTCTCTCTTCAGACTCCAGGTGTTTTCAATGGCTGTTTCCCATCCTTGGAATACTCACCTTCTTTATCTCCACCTCCTGGGTTCCCTGACTTCCTTCACATTCCAGCTAAAATCCCATATTGTATGAGAAGCCTTAATATTAATGCCCTCTATCTGTTTATTATCTCCACTTTATCCTGTCTGTATCTTGTTTGTACATAATTGCATGAATGGTGTTTCCCCCGTTAGACTTGTGAACACCTTGAGAGGAGCCACTATATTTTGCTTCTCTTTTTATCGCCAGAGCTTAGCACAGTGTCTGGCATGTAATAGGTTCATAATTAATGCTTATTGACTCATTGACTGCCTAGTAAAGTGAGTCATAACTGCCACCATTTAAATGCACCTAGAACTATAGATGGACCTTACAATAGAGGAGACCCAATGGAAAGTTTACCCAGAGCAGTAAAACAACCCCAGCCCCAAACTGAAATGTGAATTCTCTAAGTGCTTGTTGCCTGTACATAATAAAAAACAATAATTCTGGGTTTTAGATATAGAACTTGGGAAGAGAATCTTCCTTCTCTGCCCATCCCATCATATCTCCCCTGAGGAATTTTGGAGGCCTCTGTGTTTTAGGATTATCTAGTATATAGTTGCACTAGAAGGGACTTGAAAGAGGCTCAAGGAAGAACTTCTTGATTGGGTACCCAAGAACAAGTTACTGGTCAAAACAGGCTACTCAGAAAAGGAGTAACCAAGACATCCAGTTGCATGGAGTGCTGCTTAAGAGCTTGGGAAGTAGTGGGTAGAGTACCCACCTGGCCTGCAATCAGGAGGACCTGAGTTCAAATCTAGCCTCAGACACTTACTTACTAGCAGTGTGACCCCAGGCAAGTCACTTAACCTTGACTGCACAAGGGAAATGATATAGAGATGTATAGCAGCAAACATGCTGACACATCCAGGATGGCCTGCTAGCACAGGTTCTTAGATCTAATTTTCTAAAAGAAAAGCAACTTTTGAGGGGTCAACAATCTTCTTTAATTACACATACCAACAGAGAAAATACAAGCAGAGAAATAAAAACCAACAGACAGGGCTTCTGACTGTCTGACCATAAGCAATATAGACATCACAGATCGACAGACATATTCAACTCTCTGTCCATTACATGCATACGTAGTTACCAGAGAAAGAAGCACTAACATCTAGGTTTTCAAAGCTGGGAGGCTCCCTGTGTGTGTTCATCCTTCATTGCCAAAGAATACCCTGTTATCAGAGAAATAATGACATGACTTGCACTTGACTTTGTTTTGAGTGAAGGAGGGCTGTGCAGGTCACCAACCTCACTTCTCCTCCAGAGCCATCTGGATCCAGTGACCAGATATTCATCAGGATGACTGGAGATGACCCAGGCTGAGGCAGTTGGGGTTAAGTGACTTGCCCAAGGTCACACAGCTAGTGAGTGTCAGGTGTCTGAGGTGAGATTTGAACTCAGGTCCTCCTGACTCCTGCACTGGAGAGAGTTACTATGGGTGATAAACGGCTACCCAGAGTCTCATCTGGCACATGAATCTTCTTCTGAAGAGTAAACCTCTAAAGCAAAATCTCACCTCACTGTATATACACACTTTTCAGAGCTGGAGGGCATCACGACCCTCCCAACCCAGTGCCTCATTAGAAATTAACAAAAAATGTTGGCCTTCCTACAAAACAAACCTCCCCTAATCAAGCTTCCCTTAATGGGCTCCAGGTGAGGCCTATTAATGGGTACGAAAGATCTTTAACTCTAATTAACATTACTAGATGCCCTTTCTGTCTTTGATATTTTTTGAAGATGCACTTAAAAGGTTACATGGTGCTACTTTATTTTCCTATGTAAAATAGTTCTGTACCCATATTTCTACCATCAAAGTGTTGTATCTGTGTGTCATTTCTTGAGGAACTTTGGTACTTCTTTCATATAACTATCTTAAGTCTTCAGACTTCAACTGATGAGTAGATTGCAAATGCTAAGCTACTAAGGTGATGAGTTATATAAATGTATATCAGACAGGATGGTTTCAAAATGCAGAATGAGATATAACATTTTTGAATATGGCCAATGTAGGAATTTTTGTCTGACTGTACATATTTGCTACAGTAGTTCCCCCCTCCCCCCATACCAGAGGAAGGTGGAATGAAGAGAAAATTAATGCATGTTAATAGCATTGTACTTTTTCAAAGAAGGTTTTTGTTTTTGTTTGCTGATGGAGCTAATTAATCCAGTAGATCAGAAAGATATAGACATTATGGTATATTTAGATTTCAGCAAGGCATGATAAAAATCTCTGATATCCTTATGAAAAAGGTGGAGAGAGGCAGACTGGATGATAGTACAATGAGACAAATTTGTAGCTTGAAACTGGTGGTTGATTGATGAATAGCCTGGTGTCATGCTGAAGGGCTCTGTCCTCAGTCTCATGTTGTTCAACATTTTTATCAATGATTTGGATGAAGACCTATGGGATACGATATGCAGATAATATGAAGCAGAAAGGGATTGACAGTCTGTGTTAGAGGAAAAGAATGAAGAACCTCTTGACAGCAGGAATGATGAACTAAATCTACAGATAAAATATATAGCTTGATTTGTATGTATTTGTTTCCCCCATTAGATTATAAGCTCTATGAGGGCAGGGAATCTCTTTTTCTTTTTTTTTTTTTGTATCCCCAGTGCTTAGCACAGTGCCTGGCACACAGTAGGAGCTTAATAAATGTTTACTGATGGATTGAGGATTGAATTTTAAAGGAGATAAGGGAAAAGTTCTGCACTTAGATTAAAAAAAATTAATGAGGGAAGGGTGTTCACAGTATATTCATGTGAAAAAAATATTTAGGTCTTTAAGTTCGCTGCAGGCTCAGAATTAGTCACTAGCCTAAAAAGCTTATGCACAATTAGTGCACTACCAATGCAAATGGGTAGCACCTCTGCAATTTAAGTGTCTTAGAGACGTGCCTAGGTCAAAAGGGACAGCTAGGTGGCACAGTGGATAGAGCACAGGGCCTAAAGTCAGGAACACTTATTTTGGTGAGTTTAAATGTGGCCCCAGACACTTACTAGCAGTGTGGTCCTGGGCCAGTAACTTAACCCTGTTTGCCTCAGTTTCCTCATCTGTAAAATGAGCTGGAGAAGGAAATGGCAAACCACTCCAGTATCTCTGCCAAGAAAACCCCAAAGGGGGTCATGAAGAATCAGACACAACCACAGCTGAAACGACTGAATGACAGTAACAACAACAAAAAATTAAGATATGGTATCTAAAATGAGTGAGGGTCCCTTGTATCAGCTAGTATAGCATTGTTTATAGGTCTGGGCATGACATTTTAATAGGGTTGGAATGGCTAAAATCAAGCAACCTGGAAAGAGAGGGAGAACACTTTAAATGATGTAATATAAAAAATGGTTGAAGGAACTGGAAATATTTAGCCTGGAAAAGAGAAGACCAAAAGGGAACGTGAATGTCACCTTCCGATATCTGAAAAACTATTCTCTGTAGCTCCTGAGAGTCAGACTAGACCAAAAGGATAAACGTTACTGGAAGGCAGATTTGACTCAATATAATGAAGAAACTTTAAAAAAACAATTAGAAATGAATGCAAATGATGTTTAAAAAGTTATCAATTATATTTTGTTTAAAGTATGAGAATGGGAAAATGTCTTGTGATATAGTGAGTTCTCTAGCCCTGAAAGTGTTCCTGGGCGGATATTATCCATAAGCATCAAGTGGGTATTGTCAAGGTGTTTCAAAGGAGATTTCCATTCTCAAGCAAGATATTGGTCAAGATGATCTATAAGGTCATTTCCAAGTACAGGATACTAAGAGCCATGTACAGCTGAAGCAACAATGAAAGGGTAATTGAAAAAGAGAGAAATGGATGGAGAAGGTGTGAAAAGCGTTCTTGCTGACTTCCTTTGTGCAGTTATAAGAAGGGAAGAACATGGGTGATTATTAATTGGAGAGAGATGAATGTGCCTGGAAAAGTACAGCAATGCAGAGACATTTGGTATGGAATGAAGAAAACCCGTTGTTATCTGATTCCTTTTCAATTGTGTCTGACTCTTCCTGACTGTCACCATTTGGAGTTTTCTTGACAAAGATATTGAAGTGGTTTGCCATTTCCTTCTCCAACTCATTTTACACATGAAGAAACTGAGGCAAACAGGGTTAAGTGACTTGCCCAGGATCACACCGCTAGTATCGGAGACCATCACAAAGGTGGGTCCTCCTGACTGCAGACCTGGCACTCTATCCACTGTACCTCCCACTGCCCCAAAGAGACCTAAAGAGCTTGGTACCCCCTAAGGGCATCTGCTATATAATAAATGGAGTTTGTAAAGACAAGTGACTCATCAAAAACAGGTTGAATTCTGTTCAGAATACTGTTAATTAAGGCAGGAAGGTTTATTTTATAAGGATTCAAATATAGTTAAAACTCCCAAACCTGAATTCTTAGAGGATTAGCACCCAGCTACCTAAAAAATGAGCAAATACTTGGAGTATTCCATGACAATTTCAGAAAACTGACTTGCTCTGAAACCTCACTTGAGTCTGTGTCTGTAGCATCCCTTGATATCACGTATACATCAGTGTTGTCTGTTTTAGAATATAATGACCTATAGGGCTAGAGATGATTTTTTTTTCAAATAGCATCCTTTTTACTGGGTCTGGACTAAAAGTTCTTAACCCTAATCTAGAATTCTTAATCCATGAAGTCCATAGAGGCCCAGTGGGTCCATGAATAGGTTTCAGAGAGTGTGTGAACTTGGATAGGAAAATAAATACATCTTTGGTTTTCTTTGTAATCTGATATATATTATTTTATACATTTAAAAATATTGATCCAAGAGGGAATCCATAGACTTCATCCAATTGCCAAAGGGATCCATGACACGCAAAAATGGGTTAGGAACTCCTGGTCTAATCAGTGTCTAATGCTTTGATGACAGCAAGAAGTTTCCCTACATTTTCATACACGAGTAGTGATTTTCATATAACTTTATTTCCTCTACCAATGCAGATTTCCACCTTTTTACATGTTCTCATCCTGTTTGACATATGCCTGCATTTTCCCATTAATAATAATTAAATACTTTGAACTTTGATTTCCTCATCTGTAAAATGGGGATAATAATTCCTCACCTGTCTACCTAATGGAACTGTTGTTAAGGAAAGTGCATCGTAAACGTTATAAAAACATGAGGTGGTTTACGACTTCCTTTCTGTTCCCCTAGTACCTTAGGGCTATCAGCATAGCATCCAGGCTATCTATCTAGTGACTTTTAGTCTCCCTTTGCTCATATCAGCCCTTAAATAAATATTTGTCAAATTGTATTGATAATTTCTAATTGCCATATCCAGAGGCCTTTTCTTCACTCACATTCTCTTTGATCTTTCTGTGATATCTTTGACTATCCTATTTCTTCTTCAGCTTCTACGAACACTGCATAATTGTGGTTTTCTTATTTATCTGACTTTTTTTGTTTTCCATTTTCTTTACTTCCTCCCCCCGCACCCCAACCTGCCCCAAGATTATTTACACAGGGTTCCCTTATCTCTTTGAACTCCTTTCCTTAGTGGTCTAGGTTTACTACTGCAGCTTGAAATATAACTAACTCTGCAGTCCTGATTCCTCTCCTGATTTTCAGGTCAATTGAAAGGGTCTGCTGGATATTTCTGTTTAGGTGTTTTGCTGCAATTTGTGCCAAAACATATTCCTCATCTGTTCCACATCTCCTCCTCTGAAAGAGAAAGAGAAACAGAGGAGAGAGAGAGAGAGAGAGAGAGAGAGAGAGAGAGAGAGAGAGAGAGAGAGAGAGAGAGAGAGAGAGAGAGAGGGAGACAGAGAGACAGAGAGACAGAGAGACAGAGAGAGAGAGAGAGAGAGCTTGTTCCCTTTTCTGCCTCCCCCCACCCCTGAGCATTTCCTTCTGGTTTCCCTGTTTCTGTTAACGACATTCTCATCTTTCTTCTAATACAGACTTAAAACGCTTTGACTCCTCCTGATTGCTTATCTCCCATGTCCAATCAGTTGTCAAGTCTCATGGTCCTGTTCATTCCCATTGCCAAGGGGAGTTAACATAGTTTAAGTGGAAAGAGTGTTGAATTCAGTCATAGAACCTGAATTAGAAATCTGTCATTTATTATCAGTGGTACTATGGACAAAAGGATACTTCATCTATCCTCACCTCTAAGTTTCCTCATCTGTAGAATGAGGGGAATAGATCCAATGACCTTCCACCTCCAGATCCATGATTCCATGATCAGTAAAAGTTTGCCCACTGGAGATTCTTTACACTAATGAAATCATGCGGACTTAAAAAAAAAAGCAACAAATGAAAACCTGTGGTCCTACGTCAGGCCATCATTATTACTTGCCTAGAGTATTGCAATAAATAGTTTTCTAACTTGACTCCCTATCCCTAACTTGTATTTCCTCACTCCTGCAATCCAGTGCCACATGAAACTTCCTAAAGCATTCTGACAGCATTATCCTTTGCTCAAAGCCTTTCCATGGCTCCCCATTGCCTATAAGAAAGTCCAAATTTCTTACCTATTATTGTAGACCTTTCATAATGTAGGCTCAAAGTTAGGGCAAAAGCCTCAATGATAGAAATCCCAGAATTCCACAACATTGTTGATAGAGGAGCCATCATTCAGTGGGGGAGGGAACACTGTAGAAAAGTTCTGAGTGAGGACCTGAAGGCCACTTCTATGAGGAAAAGACTGAGATTTAGTGCATGGATTGTTGTTCGGTCTATTTTGGCTTCTTTAAGTCCTTTTTTGCTTCCTTTCTAGTTTCCAACTCTGTTCTGGTTATCAGGTAAGATTATCAGCTGAGTTCTGGTTACCTGAAGTGATTTTATATATTTTGATCTATTATTTCTGGTTATGAACTATGAGCTCTGGTTATATGAAGTGATTTTATACATTTTGATCTATTATTTCTGGTTATGAACTATGAGCTCTGGTTACCTGAAGTGATTTTATACATTTTGATCTCCTTCCAGATGGCTGAGTTTCTAAAAATGCTTCATTATTTTTTTCTCTCAATATTACCTTGTAACAAAGAAAAGCATTTTAGCAAAACCAACCTAACACAGTGGCTACATCTGTTATATTATGCAACCTTCCTCATCTGTAATCCCTAACCCTACCAAGAGGAGGGAGATATGTTTCAACTGTCCTCTGGTTTCAGTATTGAGCACCGAATTTAATCTGAGTTCAGATGACTTTTTACTATTGTTTTCATTGAATTGTATTAGATATTACTGGAAGGAAGCTCAGAGAAAATCTAGTCCAACCCCCTTAATTTATAGATGAGGAAACTGATGCCTAGGGAGGTTGTGACTGGTCCAGCATCACAAGGGGAGAGGTAGAATTTACACCCAGGTCCTCTGATTCCAGAACAAACACCCTTTCCATGCTACCGTATTCACCCACATATAGTGGTTTTATCCATTTGTAATGGAGTATTCAGGTTGGAGAAAGGGATTCCAGACCTGGGGTCAATTGCCTCCTCTTGCCACCTCTACTTCTATGGCCTTGGTCAAATCACTTCACATTTCTGAGACTAAAGCAACTCTCCAGGACTTATCTACTAAACAATAGCTGGGTTATGTTCTGTGTAGGCAGAGGGAAGTTCGTATGCTGACAAAATCACAGGTCTTTAGTGTTTTTACCATTGGTTTCCCCACTAATGCCATATTCTGATGGCTCATTGTGGCATGGAGGTAACCTTGAATTCTTCAAATGGACCCCAGGGGAGCTAGGGTTCTGCCAGGTCTTATCAAACTCAAACCGTCTCTAGTACAGATGATGAACAACTGAAGTTCATATAAGTTCATCACAGATTGTCCCTAGAGTGATGAATGGAAGACTTTCTATTAAGTTGCTGGGGAATTGTGATCTGATTCAAGGCCTTGGAGCACCCATGTCAGTGAAGTCACAGATCACAGGTCAATTTCAAGTCACAGTGAAATGTGGAATTACACTCTGTAATCATATCCCTCTGATCATGGGTGCTAAAACCTCTGGTGGTGTTCTGATAGAAATTAAATGAATTGTCTTCAGAATATTTGAAGGGCTTGTCATGTGGATGAAGAATGACTGATTCTGCCTCATTCTCAAGGGGAAAACTAGGACCAACTGAATTCAACAAAACAGAAGGCAGAGAGCTTCTTAATAATTAGAGCTGTGTGATAACAGAATGCACTGCCTTATAAGGCAGTAAGTTCCACACAATTGGACACATTTGAAGAGACGATGGATAGCTGCCTGACAGGAATATTGTAGCGTGGGTTTCCTGTGTTGAGCAGAGGGTTAGACTAGATGACCTGAGGTCTCCGCCGTTTCTGAGATTCTGTGATTCTCTAGGAATATAGCACACCAGAAAAAAAAATGATGGAAAAAAATACATTGGATCAAGGGTCTTTAAGCCCTGCGTCCAATGCAATTTTAAGCTTTAAAACCAAGCTGAAAGCTAGAAATAACTCTTCGATTTCATTTGTGACCAACACTATATGATAGCTAGTCTGTACAATAGGCGTTAGAGTGAGAACAGTACACAGTGCAAGGAGCTGTCTGCCTTTGCTTCCTCTCAGAGAGGGCAAGTTGGACATGTTTTCATGGAATTAAGGGTTTTTTGGTAGGTGTTGAAAGGGATGGATTAGAGACAGTCTGCACAAAGTGAACTGTACTTGAAACAGAATAATAAAGCTCAGAAAACAACCTCTGCATTTACATAAAAGTGCTTGGGCTTAACTTCCAAAGTCAAACCCCATTTTTCTTAATTTACTATAGAAACCATATTGTTAGAAACACTGTGGCTAAAGGTTATGTCTATAAGATCTTATTAATCCGTATAGATGCCAAGGAGCAAAGGGGGCGGGAGAAGAGAGTTGCTTTATTAAGCATGAAGTTTATCAACTTTATTTTTTTTAATTTATGGAATAAAACAAACATTTCCATAACTTAGTACAATAAAGAAAAGATGGCTACACATGAAACTGCAAATCTACTATGTAGAACTTGCTATTTTTTCAAATATACAACTAAATTATCATGTAAATTTCTTTTTTTCCTTTTTTCCCCTCTCCCCCTTCTTTCCCCTACAGCACCGTAGAGATGGCTATCATTAGACACACACACACACACACACACACACACACATATATACATACATACATATATACACATGTATACGCACATACATATGTAAAATTGTTTTATACATACTTCTGTTTATCAGTTCTTTCTCTGGATGCAGCTAGCATCTTTCCTCATATGTCCTTTATAGTTAATTTGGGTATTTATAATAGTAAAAATAACTTATTCACTCAAAGTATAGAATGTTCTCTTGATTCTACTAATTTCACCCTTCATTTTTGTGCAAGTCTTTCCTTGTTTTTCTAAAATCATGGAGTTCATCATTTCTTATAACACAGTAGTATTCCGTCACAAGCATATACCTGGACTTGTTCAGTCATTCCCGAATTGATGGGCATCCCTGCAATTTCCAGTTCTTTGCTACCACAAAGAGAGGTGCTATAAACATTTTATAACATGTAAGGTCTTTTCATTTCTCATTTAATCACCTTTGAAAACAGACCAAGTAGTGGTATTGTTGGGTCCAAAGGTATAGGTAGTTTAATAACTCTTTAGACATAATTCCAGATTCCTCTCCAAAATGGTTGGATCAGTTCCTAATTCCACCAACAATGAATTAGTGTCCCAATTTTTTCCACAACCCCACCAATATTTGTCATTTTCCCCTTCTATCATTTTAGTCAGTCAGTTTTTTAGGGTATAAAATGATATTTTGAGGTTGTTTTAATTTGCATTTCTCTAATCAATAATAATTTAGAGCATTTTTTTCATATACCTATAAATTGTTTTGATTTCTTCATCGGAAAACTGCCTGCTCATATCTTTTGATAGTTGTTTTATGGAAGCAATACACAAAAATAAGTTATAAAGCAGGAGTTCTTAACCTGGGGTCTGTAAAGTTTTAAAAATATATTTTGATAATTATTTTGGGGAATGATTTTATTTTATTTTTTTCTTTTAGTGTTTTTTTCCCATTACATGTAAAGATAATTTTTAGCATTCATTTAAAACAAAATTTTGAATTCCAAATTTTCTCTCTCCTTTCCTCCCCTTCCTCCTCCCTAAGATGGTAAGCAGTTTGACATAGTTATATATGTCCAATTATGTAAAACATATTTCCATATTAGTCATGTGAAAAAAGAATCAGAACAAAAGTGGAAAAACTACAAAAAAATTTTTTAAATGAAAATAGCATGCTTCAGTCCGCATTCACACTCCATCAGTTTTTTTCTGTAGAGGTGGATAGCATTTTCTGTCACGATGAATTATTTTGGATCACTGAGAAGAACTAAGTCATTCATAGTTGCTTGTTGCACTGTGTTGTTGTTACTGTGTACAGTATTCTCCTTTGCATCAGTTTGTGTAAGTCTTTCCAGGTGTTTCTGAAATCTGCCTATTTGTCACTTCTTGTAGTACAATAGTATTCCACTACATTCATATATCACAACTTATTCAGCCATTCTCAAGTTGATAGACATCCCCTCAATTTCAAATTTTTTGCTAGCACAAAAAAGTTGATAATTATTTTAAAATTACTGTTTCCTTTGTAATCTTCTGTATTTTATTATATGAATTTAAAAAGATTATTCCGAGAAGGGATCCAAAGGTTTTGCCAGTCTACCAAAGAGGTCCATGACACAAGAATGACTAAGAACTTTTATTCTAAGGTGTGATGATTGGTAGGATTTAGTTTTAGTTGTTATTTTTTAACCAAATGGTATTAAATAATATTGCTTTAGAACTTCAAGTTTTCTAGCGTATTTGAGGATAATATTGTCAGGAAGCCATAGCAAGGAGTGATTATGATTCTGATCACTGTTTATTCTGGAGGCTACAGTGCAGAGATTAAGTGTAATACTGGGTGGTTGGTTTATAGCTTAGTTGTGGTTTTTTAAAGCACATGCCTTGCTCAGAGGAAACTACTCTGTGAAATGCTGAAAATCACTCAGGAGGTCTTATTATGTTTTTGCTAAGGTGATTTTAATAAGATTGATTTACGAAACTTTGGTACCTTATGTGAATGAGCTAGGAATAATAAAATGGGAGAAGGCCAACTGCAGATCTGGGGATTTTATGATTTTCTTTTGTAGACCTTATGGTAGAAGAGGTTAAGACAAATGGGAACTGATTTTGTGGAGAATAATCCCCATTATAGTTATCGCTCATGTTATCCTCATGATGCCATGTGGCTGTGAATCTTGGAATACCACAACCACAGAAGAATCAAGATTACAAATAACCCAAAGGGAAATGGAAAGGCTGATGGTCAATTAATCAACAATTGAGTGTTTACTGTGTGCCAACCAGTGTTCTAAATACTGGAGTATAAAAACAAAAATAAAACAGTCCCTGTCTTCAAAGAGCTTATATTCTAACTGGGAAGACAGAATGTGTGAATATATGTATATACCAAACATAACACACTGTCCCCAAAGTAGTAATTCAGTTTTAAGTTTTGATAACTTTGGAAGTATAATTACTATAAAGTTGCCAAAAATAATATTTGACAAGTTAATTATTTAATTTTTTTAAAAAGTGTTGATGAATTTCTTTTTAAAATTCAGCATAAACACCATTTTGGGCTCCATAGTGCTCTAGTAATTTGTGAACTTGTCAACAACGTTCTTCAGCTGGTGCTCCATAACTGAAAGGATTTCATTTGTAATCTTAGCCTTAGGATCATCCAAAGAATAAAGTTTTGATGCGTAAATGTCAGTTGGGTCTCACAAGAAAATGTTTAACAGAGAGAGATGAGGTGACTGAGATGGTCTAGCAAGAGGACCTCCTCTACACACCCATCTGAGATAGTGTCCAGAAATTGTGGTGGTAAAAACTTATCATTCAAAATTCACAAACCAAATATAAAACAAATTTAAATAATCAAACTTTTAAATATTCTATTTGTACATTCATAGCACTTATACTTCTGAAGTTATTGAAACTCAAGCCAGCACTAAGATTTTTGGGATGTGCTCTGTGTATGTATGTACACGTGCACACTCACACACACACGTGCATAAATGGGTTGTATAATATATGGGAAAGGAAGCAAACACAAGTTATTAAGCACCTTCTACTGCCAGGCACTAATCCTCACAATAGTCTTGGGAGATGGTGCTGTTAATAATATCCCATTTTAATTAAATTCAACAGACATTTATTGTGTCAGGCACTATGCTAAGGGCTGTGGATGCAAAAAGAGACAAAAGATAGGCCCTTCCCTCAAGGAGCTTATATGTAATGGGGAAGACAGCATGTAAACAGATACATACAAAGCAAGCTTGGTATAGGCTAAACAAGAAAAAGAGAGAAATTGCTAGAATGAAGGGGGGTTAGGGAAGTCTTCCTATAGAAGGTAGGATTTTAGTTGGGTCTTAAAGGATGCCAGGGAGGTCAGGAGAAAGGAGAGCATTCCAGGCATATGGGATGACCAGAAAAAAAAAATCATTTTACAGTTGAAGAAACTGAGGATGACTGAGGTTAAGTGACTTACCCAAGATCACACAGCTAGTAACTCAAGTCTTCCTGACTTGAGTAATCTGTTTCCAGTAATCTATATACTGCACTACCTAGTTACCTCTAGGAAGAATAATGGTTCACAAGCTTGGATATGTAGGTTGGAGCCAGATTGTGTCCAAACACATCAGTTTGCATTTGATCCCAGAGGTAATAGGGAATCAGTGGGATTTTTTGAGCACGGGAATGATATGTTCAGATTGTGAGGAGAATGGATAAGGCAGCAGAAAGATTTGAATCTGGGAGACCAATTGGGAGGCTCTTACGGATATCCCAGTGTGAGTAGGTTATTGTCTGTTGTCAGCGATGACTTGCACATGAGAAATAGCATAAAAGATGCTGTGAAGAATGCAAAGGACTAGAAGAGGAGGTGGGCTAGTCATGAAGTGAGAATGAGACAACAATAGATGGGCATGTATCAATCAGACCTTCTATGGAGGATTTTTGGGAAGACTTGGGCAAGGAACTCATAAGATGAGAAGGTGTGGAGGAATCAAAGATTTAGAGCTGAAGGGAATTCTAAAGTCATCCAGCCTAACCCTTTCATTTTACAGATGAAGAAGTAATCAGTAGTCAGTCAGTAAACATTTATGAAGTCCCTACCATGTGATCTTGCAAGTCTACCATGGGATTTGCTTTGATGGAGTGACTATCCCCACCAATTATATGGGACATCATGGATCCTCCATAGTGTCAAAGTAAAGTCAGCCTATTAAAATGTCTTGCAGATTACAAAATCAAAGTCCCCAGCCTAGGGAATTTAGTTTGATAGAAAAAGGAATCACATTGTTATTAATAAAGCACTGAGCCCCATCAAGGCATTTTAAAAATTAATCATATACTTCTCTGGTAAGCGGTAGCATAGGAGGCTTACAGTTGGAGCTGACAATACCTCAAAGGGATGTGTGGTACTGAACTAGAAATATACCATCTCCTGGTCTTACTCATAGATGAAGAAAAGGGGAAAAAAACCAGCAGCATTTCTGTCAAGAACAATGCAGTAAATGTCTTTGCCCAAAGACATAAAAAGTAAATCAAAAGTCCCTGTGTACGAACTAGAGATGATGAGTATTATCAGAGAGTCCTTACATATAAATTTCTTCTGTGAGTTATAATAAATATTGAAAATAACTTCCTTGTGCTTATGGAAGTACATTTTATACATTCTATTCTGTTTTTAAAGATGGACATCTATGCATTTAACCATTTTCAGTGTAAGGGTGCAAAACCTATGCTAAGTATTTTGGGAGCTACAGAGAATAAACCATGTCTCCTGCCTTCAAGGACTTTACAGTTTAAATGTGTAAAGAAGGAATACATATATGAAAGGCTAATTAGTGCAAATCATTTTATGATAAGTACCAAAAGAGAGGGATTAACAAATATTATCAGAGTTTCCAAGAGAAGGAAAATCATCCATAGATTGGTGGGCTCAGGGGAGATTATTGGGAGGTAAGACATGGCCTAGGTCTTTTAATTTGTTGGAGAATGGTTATTCTCTACAGTCTGTTCAACTCTGAATGAGTCTTCCTTTTTATCTTTCATTCCTAAGTCATAGATTCATTCATACTTTACTTAGAATTCACATTTTCTCTTGTGAACACAAAGGCAATATTAGCTAGGTAATAAAGTAGATGAAATAAATTTGATCTATTTGAATGACCAGACTGAAAAAATGTTCCATCTTGACAGCAACCTGTAAGGTTGTCCCTAGTGAACAGGAACCTTTGATCTGTGCTGGGTCTCATATTGTATAATATTTTTACCAATGACTTGGATGAAGACTTGTGCCAGATGTGTGCTGGAACCATCACTAAACCTCATGAGGAGGCACAGTGTCAAATTTTTGTTGTGACCATTTCTATCTCAGAAATCCTTGATGACTACAAATTAAGGCTTGATTCATTGTTTTGCTAATTGGCTGTACTTATGAAAGTGTTAATAATGCAAATTAAACTTAAAAGTGTACATGGATACCGTTTTTCCCAGAGAACCTACTTAGTAGCATATCCATGTCCTGTGCTAATTTTTATGATTTTCCTATTATAGTAATATTCTCACAGGTTTTCAGTCATATGAATTGTGTCCAACTTTGTGATCCCATTTGGGGTTTTCTTGGCAAAGATACTGAAATGGTTTGCCATTTCTCCTTCTCCAGATCATTGTACAGATAAGAAATTGAAGCAGACAGGATTAAGTGACTTGCCCAGGGTCACAAGCTAATAAGTGTCTGAGACCAGATTTGAACTCATGAAGATGAAATCTTCCTGACTGCCAGCCTTGTACTTTATCCACTGTCCTACCTAGCTGCCCCTACTTATACTCATACTCTGTGTAAAATTTAATGATGCCCATTTCCGTCAGCTATATCTCATAGCTCATCCTCTTGGGAATCCCTTGTCATCCTGATTACCACTCTGTTTTTCCTACAAATTGTCAACCACCTTCCTAAAATGTTGGGCTCGTAATACGACACTGTGGCCAAAGCAGAGTACTACAGGGCTATGGCCATCTCTTTTCTGGACGCTGCGCCTTTCTTAATTGAGGCTAAAATGGCATTAATTAATGAATCAATTAATTTGGCTGCCATGTCACATTTAGCACATTGACTCATGCTGAACTTAACAGTTCATCAAAAATTCCAAATCTTCCTGATATGAGCAGAATGTCTAGCCATTCCTCTCTTATCCTGTACCTGGGAAGCTGATTCTTGAACCTTAATATAGTATTTCACATTTATCTCTGCAATTTCATCTTATTCAGTTTCGCTTCTCATGGTAACTTGTGAAGACCTTTTTGTACCTTGACTCTGTTGTCCAGTATATTAACCATTTCTTCTAGTCTTGTCAGCCAAAACTTTGATCAGTATTCCAGCTGTGCCTTCGTCGAAGTCACCGGTAAAAATATCATACAGCATGAGATGCAGGCTTCATGTTCATTAGAGATTGCCTTCCAGGTAGCTCTCAAGATGTGACAGTCTTTGAGTCTGGTCATTTAAACGAGTCAAAGTTAATTTCATTTAATCTAATAACCTAGCAGCATGTGAATTCTAGTTAAACTGTGAATGAATGAATTCATTAAGCACTTATCATGTGCTAATCACTGTGCTAACTACTGATGATACAGATTGAAAAAGCTAGACAGTCTCAACTTTCAAGAAGCTCATACCATAATTGGGGAAATTACACATATTCAAAAGTTCAGCAAAAGGACAGAAGGAAAAGCCTGGAAATCCTAAGGATACAGATGGCAAAGCCCAGGGTTAGTAGGCTTCATGTATGCCATTTAAGTATGCTTATATGGCAAAGTCAAGTGAGGAAGGGCATCATTGGTAGTACTAGGTCTTCCATGGCCCAGCAATCCATCAGGGCTCTGGAATAACCTGGTCTGTGGAAGACACAAGAGGGATATCCTCTATAGTATTTTCCTGTAATGCTGGTCTCTTTTTACCCTCTTCCATTTTTGTTTTCTCTACCTCTTTTCAGTATTACCTTTGGTTTCCTTATCTTGGTACATATCTAGATGATAGGAAATGCGCATGAGTTATTACCTGAGAACCTTCCTTGCCCTAGACAGCCTTGTCTTGGGCTATTATTTGCATGGTAACCCTTCATGAGTACATTAAAGTTTATCACTTGCATCTTTTTATGTTACGTGCATGGATGACCAATGAGACCTCTGGAGTAGCAACTTCTTACACCTTTACTTAAATCTAAATAGAGATCTTCTATAGACAGTTCCTCGATTAGCCGTTAATCCCTCTGAAAATATCTTTGCAGACTTTTAAGCTGAAACATTACTTAATGTGCATATCTAATATAAAATATAAATTGAAAGGAAAGGATCATTCACTTAAAGAATCTTCATTTCAGAGGTTTAAAACTATTGATGTAGGAAAAACATTATTTTCTTAATAATAATTTAATTTATGTTTAGCTCTTGGGGAGTATCTCCTATATAAATAGAATTACAACTCTTATCTGTGCTGTAGACCAACCCACATATCATTTCCTTAGCAAAAATGATTAATCTTACCCACAGTCAAGAATCTCTCTTGTGAATATTATTACATAGGATTCAGAAACTCTAGGCAAAGAACAGCAGGGGCCTTACTTTGCCAGATATTTTCCCTCTTTAATTTTCATTCCTGTTCCATATTAGTAACCTAGAAAATCATATATTCATAATTACAGGAATTTAAAACAATTTAAAATTATTTGATATTGAAGATATTAATGTTTCATTTTTAAGCTAATTACACCTGTTCTAGAATGTTCTATGGGACCCCTTTTATGTGTTCAATTTTCTATGTATGGCTACATTAAATTGTGCAGATAATGGAATGAAAATCAAACACTGCTTCTGTGCAAACTTCATTCTGGAACTCTACCTGGATCCTCATTAGCATCTTTCTTTAGCAGGTGTCTGCTGCTTTGTTTTTAATAGTACTCTGTCACTTGAGCTAAGGGGACATTTATTTATCAACAAATCAAGCAACAAATATTTCTGGAGTAATTCTATAAGCAATGCACGCTTTCAAGGTCCAGTTGCCAATTAATGATTAGTTCAAATGGTAAAGAAATGAGTTGACAACTGTATTACTTACTAACATTATGTCTCTGATTATAATTAAGAACCTTCAGCCCTGAGGCATTGTAACAGCTGACTTTGCTGTTACCAGGGTAACCCTCTAGGATATATATCTTTTGGCTTATATTCCAAGGAAGAGGATAGGAAACAGTGAAGTGCTGCTAGAAAAGCTTGTGTTTGAACTTATCCTTAAGGGCACTGGAGTGAGGAAGGTTTGAATTTGGGTGGCGAGAAAGCTCTGATCATGGAGAAAATCAAGTATTAGCAATTCCTGAATTCTGCACATTGTCAGAAGGAATAACATTTACTTGGATAAAAAATCAGTAAAGATGGGAAGAGCAGAAAGGACCAGATGACCTTAGAGATATTTGTATTTGACCTAAGGGTGGATGCAGTGAATTTCCTAGATCATGTTATAAAATAATTCTAACACTGGTGTCTTAGTTTTATGACTCAAAGGCATTTCAATCTTTTATAAAATATTTGGTATTACAATCCTTTACTTTGCCTTTTGTATAGGCAGTATGTCATTCTACAAATAAAACTCTGTTGACCTTTGTTTCAAGCAGGAAATACTCAAGAGGATGAGTGAAAATGTAGATTTTTTTTATCATGAGCAAAAGGGCAAGTAGGGACGGGCCATCCAAAAGTTTTTTGGTCTTTTCAAATCATTTAACAGATTTGGAATTACAAAGTGTCTCTGTTCACTTGAATCCTAATAAAAGTAAATAACACAGATCCAGAATTGGTAGGGGCCTTAGAGATCATATCATCCTCATTTCACAGAAACAGACATTGAAGCCCAGACAGAATAAGTGAGGTGCCCAAAGTCAAACAGGTAATATGCACCAGAATTCAAGTTCCCTAAATCCCAAGCCAAGGTTATTTCATCCTACTTCTTAGTCTGTCTCATCCCCATCGCCATATCTAATCTGTTTCCAAGGCCTATTAGTTTTACCTTTTAACATCTCTTTTAGGTGTTTTCTCTCTGCATACTGGGATACTGCCACCACCATGGTTATCTCACATCTGGATTGTTTCAATAGGTGGTTTTGCCCACTGCTCTCCATACTCTGGTCCACTAAGTTGTCAGAATGATCCTTGTAAAGCACAGGTGAGATCATTCCACCCTTAACCCTCCAGCCTCCATTCAATGACCTCCCCATTTGCCTCTAGAATCAAACATAAAATCTTCTGTTTGGCATTCAGAGCCTTTCCTAATGTGTCCCACTCCCACCCCACCCTTCCCGTTTTCTTATATCTTATACCTACTCTCCCCAGCTACCACCCACCTGCCATGTACTTCGTGATTTGGTGACTCCTCTTCTCTGTTTCCCAAACAGGATACTCAAACAAGATACTCCTGACTTACTCTTTTATAAGAGTAAATCCCCCATGGCCTGAAATGCTCCTCCTCATCTCCATTTCCTGGTTTCATTCAAGTCCTAGTTGAATTCCTACCTTCTATAGGAAGTCTTTCGTGATCCCTCTTATTTCTATTGCCTTCCCTCTACTGATTACTTCCAATTTATCCTGTATAGTTTAGTTGTTTGGACATCAGCTTAGATTATGCAGCTCAGAACTCCCAAACTCAATCTATCCACCAGCTTTGGCCTCCGCAGGAACCTCCCAGGGACATGCAGCTGGACTAAAGTATATCAGTGTAGCTCAAGATTGCTTTAGCCCTGGGACAGTCAAAACATGCCTTCATCTTAGTTTAGTATTAAACCCCCAATCATTTTTATATGAAAGTCATGATTCCCTTCCTCTTTTCTTGTGCTGTTGACTTTTCTAACTGCAGTGTGGGACTCTACATTTAGCCTTATTCAATGTCATCTGGTGAGTTTTATTCCAGCCTGTGGACCTTTGGGTTTCCAGTTCTCTTGTTCAGGAAATTGCTATTCAGCTGCAAGCCATGTGTGAGTTTGATAAAGATGTTTCCATCCCTTCTCCGCCCCCCAAAAAAATATGTCCAGCGGAAGGCTAGGTACAGAGCTCAGAAAGAAACATGACTAAAGAAGATTCTAGTCGAAAGCACTTCTAAACACTCCTGGAATATTATTGTTCAGTCCATTGAAATTCACCTCCTTTGCCATGGAGGGGTGGTATTGTGTACTGGCTAAAACACTGGGGGCAGGAGACCTGGGTTTGAGTCCTGCTTCCTACAAGCTATAAGGATACGGTTACCCCCTCCGAACCTCTTTCTTTACCTGTAAAATGGAGATTTTAATACTTGTATAGCCATTCTACAGGGTTGTTGCGAGAAAAGTACTATGCTAACTTTAAAGTGCTACTTAAATATAATTCTTATTATGATTACTTCCAGTCCACGCATACCATGTTATCCATAAGGCTTTGGTGAAAGAGTGTGTCTTGTGGAGATGGACTTACTCTGTGTCCAGGGCATTCCTTTGATCTCTTAGTTTAATAAGCTATTAGTCTAATAATAATATTATTAGTATTATAATAATATTAGTCTAATAATAATAGTCTAAAAGTAAAATGAGTTTAGTTGGTCATAACTTGTTCTTGGTTTTGGTCCTTGAGAAGAACAGCTTCTTCCAATACAATACTTTTCAAAGTGTGGTACAGGGACCCATGGGGGCTCCTGACACCCTTTCAGGGGATCTACAAGATCAAAACTATTTTCATGATAATATTAAGATTTTAAAATTTCAAATAGAATAAATGTTGATAGCTATAACCTACATTAAGAAAAGTTCTTTGAGAGATCCTTAATAATTTTTTAAGAGTGTAAAGGAGTCCTGAGACCAAAAAGTTTGATTACTGTTATTTCCAAAATTGCTATTGATTTACAAATTTAACTTTAAACATTTTTTCAGGAAATATTTATTAAATAAAGAAATATATTTACATATTAAATGGTAAGATCAGACCTGTTGCAGATAACTTTGGCAATTCTATACCCCAAAGAAATTTAAAAAAAAAAAAAAAGGAAAAGGACCTTCATGTACAAAAATATTCATAGCAGCTCTTTTTGTAGTAACAAAAAACTAGAAACTAAGAGGATGCCCATCTATTAGAGAATGGCTAAATAAATTACAGCGTATTAATGTGATAGATCATTATTGTGTCATACAAAATGATGAAATATACAGTTTTATTGAAACCTAGAAAGACCTGCATGAAATAATTCCAAGCGAATTGAGCAGAAGAGAAGAAATATTTGTGCAAAAACAATTTAGTAAAGACAAAAACTTTGAAAGATGAGAATTCTGATCATAATCAATGTTCTTCTGGTTCTGCACATTTCACTTTGCGTCAGTTCATATGAGTCTTCCCAGGTTTTTCTGAAACCATCCCCCTGCCAGTCATGTCTTTATTTCCTCACTGGATTATACTCCCAATTTACCTACCTATGCAGATCTATGCATCATCTCCCTTGTCCTCTGCCCCTCCATCCCCAGATTTCTTTCATATGTTGCCTTCCTCCATTAGAATGTAAACCCCATGAAGCCAGGGATTAACTTTCTTTTTGCTAAAGTTTGTATTCCTAGCACTTAGCACAATACCTGGCACAAAGGAAGCCCTTAATAAATGCTTGTTCACAGATTGCTGACGGACTGATTTGGAGTCTGTGTGATCTGAGTTCAAATCCTGCACCAAACATTTATCATCTATGTGTGCCTGGGGCAAGTATAGGCACTTCTGCTAAAGCACAAAACATGGTCCCAAAAAGCATGGTGCTATGCAAAATCACACAGTTGAAACAACAGAGGGAAAATGGGGCTAGGAGCGTGATGCTTAAACCTTTGTCAATGACATATCCAATAAGAAAAGTAGCACAGTTTTATATATGCTAAATGATTAGAATAATAAATAAATAATTTATTATTCATAATTATAATTATATTATATATTACTTTATATGTAATATTATATATAATATGTTATATGTAATATATGGTATATAATATAATATGATGTAATATAATTACACATAATTATATATAATTATATATTAATAATAAATAATTGCACTGTCTGAAACTTCGGGCCTCATAACTAAGATGGGCTCCCCAACTCCTGGAGCTGAGGCTGTGGCTGAAGGGGAAGAGGTGGGGAATGATGCAACAACCCTTCTCTGACCTCAGCTCTGCCTGCACCAGAAGATAAACAATAAATAAGGCATCTTTCCTTGACAAAGACCAAAGGTTTGCTCATGGAAGTGGCCATAGGCAGTGTTGAGCTTGTGAGTAATTGCGAAGTGACATGGTTTTCTTACTTCTCTTACTGCTTCCCGAGGAAGAATTTCCTTAGAAGCAAACTCAGAATTCAAGTTGTGCTCAAAATCTTCCCTAATATATCATTTGCACTGGAATAAATTCGCATTTTCAAAACTCATGTTATACTAGAACTAACTACATTACATCTCTTGTAGCCTCAGTTTCCTTATTTGTAAAATGCCCCCAGTGCTTTAAAACTAATGCAAATGCTAGTTATCATTATTATTTTATAGACTCAACAAATGATATTTAATAATGAATCTTCGATGTGTTGTAACCAAGGGCTGGAAGACAAGAATGGTAGCACTAGCTGCTCGATCACAGCATAAACGAAAATGACCAGTCTAGAACCACAATTTACAAGGGTAAAACTAACAAACAAACAAAAATTCCCTTTTAAATACTTACTGGATAATGTTATCAAGAGGCAAGGATTTGTTTGATGGCTAAACATGAAACCTAAACATGTATGAGAAAAAGAACTAGAGTCAAAAAACTTGGTTTGTCTTGGCTTTGCCCTTTACTCCCTTGTCTGGTCTTGCCCAACTTCATCAGGCCTCAGTTTCCTTATGTATAAAATAGGAAATGTGATACATTTTATGTGTCCCTCACAAGGCTGATAATGTATGTGAAAGTGCTTCATACACTATAAAATGCCATAGAAATGTTGGTTATATTGGACGTTAACCAATTAGCATTGTTAAGGTTGAGTAGTCAGAGGTCAGCCACTAATATAATTGTGATAATTCCTCGGCCTTCATAATGTAAGATAGTTTCAATAGCTAACGTTAAAAATGGGAGCTTTCATTCTCCACATTGTTGATTGTGAATTGTCTCCTGTGACAATTGTGAATTGTGATTCATTGTTGGGCTTTAATCTCGGAGAGGACCAAAATGACATCACTGTGTTAAGAGCCAACTCACAGTGCGTCCGACTATAATTGATCAGACTAATACGAGCTCAGAATGCTCTACTACAGGGCAGGCGCAAAGAGGCCATGTGAACATTTGGAGGTGGATTCTCTAAACTTGCACATCTCAAGTTTCTTTTGAGCTGCCTCACTTCTGCTTTGCTCGTAGAGTACAGCACCTTCTTTGATGGGCATGCCACGATGGGCAGACCTCTGCCAATGTCTCACGTGTCATGTAATGAATTCCAAAGTTCTTTGCAGAGAACTTGAGAGTGTCCTTGTATCACTTTTTCTGACCAGCAGATGAACACTTGCCTTGTATGAGCTCTCTGTAAAATAGTCTTTTAGGCAATCATATGTTTGGCATTTGTACAGTGTGTCCTGGTTGTTGAAGTTGCACTTTCTGCAGTAGAGTTTGAATGCTTGGCAGTTTAGGTGTTAAGCAAAGGTTAATGATAAGTAACTAGATGATGCAGTGTAGAGAATGCTGGACCTGGTCTTCCTGACCTGAGTTAAAATGTACTTTCTAGGTGACCTGGACAAGACACTTAACCTCTGTTTGCCTCAATTGCCTCATCTGTAAATTGGGGGTAGTAAAATAGCATCTTTTCCCCAGGGTTGTTGTGAGGATCAGATGAGATGATAATTATACATAGTAAGCTTTATATAAATTTCAGCAGTTGTTGTTTAGTCATGTTGAGTTACATCTGACTCTTCATGGCCCCATTAGTGATTTTCATCAAAGATACTAGAGTAGTTTGCCATTTAATTCCATCTCTCTTTTCAGATGAGGAAATTGAGGCAAACAGGGTTAACTTGTCCAGAATCATACAACTAGTAAGTGTCTGAGGTTGGATTTGAACTCAATCCTTCCTGCCTCCAGGCCTGGCGCTCCATCTACTGCACCACCTAGCTTAGCCTTAGCTATTATCAGTCAATCAACAAGCATTAATAAAGTGCCTGTTGTGTGCCAGGCTTTGTTTTGGGGATGCTAAGCAAAAAAATGAAAGTACTCTCCTCAAGGCACTGACATTCTAGAAGGAGGAAGCAATGTGTAAAATGTGTATATATGTATAAAAGTGTATGTAAAATAAATATAATTTTGTAAGGGGGGTGCTAGAAACTGGGAGAATTAGCAAGGTCTTACGTGGGAGATGGTATTGGAACTGACCTTTAAAGGAAGCTACGGATTATGAGAAGCAAAGGTGAGCAAAAAGTCAGGGACTGAAAAGGTATGGAAATAGGAGATGGAATGTCATGTGTGAAGAAAAACCAGAAGGCCATTTTGATTGGACCAATGAATGTGTAAAGGGGAATAATATGTGTGCATGCACGTGAGTGTGTGCGTGTGTGTGTGTGTGTGTGTGTGTGTATGCATGTGTATTAAGGCTGGAAAAGGTAGGTTGGAGTTAGATAAGGGGTTTTATATGCCAAATAGCAGAGTTTGTATTTGTTTGTGGAGGTTAGAGGGAGCCACTGGAGTTTCTTGAGCTGGGAAGTGATGTAGTCAGACTAGATTTATGAATATGACTGGCAGTCATAGAATCTGGAAACTAGGAGACTGACCAGGAGGCTGTTGCAACAGTACAAGCAAGAGGTGATGAGGGCCTGGTCTAGGGTAGTGATCATGCGATAAAAGAGAAGCGGACAGATGTGAGAGATATTACAGAGGCAAAATCAACAAGATCTGGCAGGCAATTACTGTATATGTGGAGAGAGGGTGAACGGAAAGTCAGGACGCCTCCAAGGTTGTAAAATTGGGCAGCTGGAAGGGTGGTGGTGTCCTCTCCAGAAATCGAGGTGAGTTTGGGGGAGAGATAATGAGTCTGTTTTGTACATGTTGAATTTGTTTTGCCTCTGAAACATCCAATTTAAAACATCCAATAGGCAGCTGGTGAGGTAGGATTATAATTCCTGTTATTTTTTAAACCTCATCATTCTCTCTGTGGTACTTGTATGTCTGTTAGCTATGGAATGTTTTAATATCTGAAGAATGAAAATTACAAACTGCTCAGAAGGTAGTGAGTGGGATTGCTTCGGTGTAGTGAGTTACCATTGAAGACAGGAAGTCTAATGAAAATGATTACTGAGGGTAGAAAAGAATGTGGGCCAGTTGTATGCCATGGATGGGAGACACAGGATAGAGCATGGTTCTGCTACTCACATGTTATAAGACCTTGGAAAATTACTTTAAACTTTCTGGGACTCAGTTTACCCTATTTGTAAAATTTTAGGATTGAGCTAGATAAAGTAGTCTAAGGACCCTTCCAACTTTAAAGCTTGTGATTCCCTGACAACCCAAGTGATATTTTGATAACCTCAAGATATCAAAAACAAACAAACAGACAAAAGACCCATAGCCACCCTGGGAGGTTTCTTTATGGAGGATTTGTCATAAAATGTGGACAAGGTATGTTATGAAAAGGCATGGAAGGTTGTGATTTGCACTAGTGGAAGAAGTACTCACATTAATTTAATACTGTATATATTAAAGTCTAGCTGACCCTATAGAAAAACTGTGGAGAAAAGTGGGTGGAATTCAATGGAGGGCACTTGGCAGAGTTCTGGATATCAGCCAGCGACATGGTGATGCTGGGAAAGCATCTTCCCCCTTAGCTCCAGTACAGCTGGTGTGATCCTACAGATATGTATGTAATTTGGGGGCAGTCATAAACAAAAAATATGGCCCAGGAAGGCTAAGAGTGATTTTTTATCAGTCAGCCTTCTTGTGCCATCTTTATCTGGTATTTCACATATAGGTTTAGCAGAGTTTCCAGCTGGCATCTCATTGTGTGAGTAAAGCCCTTTGAGTTTCAACAAACTATATTATGAATATTATACAACAGAGGTATCCAATACATGATATCGAGGGGGAAGTGGATAAAAATGCAGTAGGAAAATATTGAACAAAATAAATAGAAAAACAATAAAACATAGAAAATATTATATTTTAAAACTAAGTCAACAAGAGACCCACAGAAATCCTGATGTGTGGCTCAGTGGCCCCATTTCTATCTGAGTTTGACACCATGGTCTCAGATGCTTTCTAGTTATGTGACCCTGGGCAATTGTTTGCCTCAGTTTATTCATCTGTAAATGAGTTGGAGAGGGAAATGGCAAACCACTCCAGTATATTTGCCAATAAATCCCCAAGTGGGGTCACAGAGAATCGGACATGACTGAAACAACTGAACAGCAACCACTGCTCCTGGAGGAGGTCCTTCAGTGCTTGAAGGGTTGGGGGTTGGGGGTTGGGGAGCAGGGGAGCTGGGCTAGATGACCTTTAAGGTCACTCCTAACTTTAAAATTCCATGATTCTGTGTATGAAATTAGAACTGGGCTTACATACGAGACTGGCTCAAGAAGGATGGATTCCCCTGAGTCCTAGTTCATGCAAGAAATGTTTTCCTAAATATGTGACTGTGTGGAAGAGGAGAAAGAGATTGTGTGCATGAGGGTGTGTGGGGAGGGGGGGGGCGGAGATAAGAGAAAGGAAAATTGGAAGGGAGGAACCTAGAGTGATTCTAATTATGACTAACTTAAAGACATATTACCTGACAAGCAGAAAACAAATTGGTAAATGGCCCTTTACATTAAAAAAAATTTTAAAAATAGGGATGGTAAAGCAGTTTTTCAAATCTTCTCACACCTAAAATGCCCATTTTGTTTGTTTGTGAAAATGTAATTATTATGTAGCACATTTCTGTTTACATCCTTTCTAATTCCTTTCTTTAGAAGTACTTGAAGAAATGCCCCCACAGAGTCCATTAGTATTTCAGAATAATGAATTGGTGGGCAGAGTAAGACATGGTGGAGAGTTCTGAATAGCAGAGAAACTGCTGTTTAAGTACTGACATCTGGAATTATTGAGATGGAAATCTGCAGAAAGATAGGGCATTATCTACAGTGATACTTCTAAATTTATCTAAGATGTTCCTATAAGTCCAATTTTCCCCTAGTGATCCCAGGATTACAAACTTTGGGAACTTGAAACAGGGCATTAGCAGATAATAAATCTGAAGAAAAATTGTGTTAGCTTTATTGGTTAAATAGAATGCCTTAGGACGTGGACTGAAAAACAAAATCGCTTTTTTTATTTGAGAGATTATGTACTTTTTCTTCTTTCTCTCCAGGAAATTTGGCCCAAATCTTTAAAATCAGAATGAATAATAGAACATGCTGAGTGATTTTCAGAAATGTTCCTAGTAGAAGAGCTCATTTTTTTATTCTGGAGTTATAAGGAGGAAGTTTTCATTTTACCCACTTTAGATCTTAGGGCTTTTTACAGGGGGAGAAGTGAGTGACAATAGATGTAGAACTAGAAGGGAAGCTGAGATTAGTCCAATGACCTTGTTTTACAGACGATGAAACTGAGTCCTAAACAGGATAAGGGACTTGCCCAAGGTCACAAGGGTTGTGAATGGTACAGCCAGATGTTCTGATGTTAAATGCAGCATTTCTTGCACTGCCTCATGTATAGTATCAGACTTACAGTCAAATTCCAGCAACCAAGAGTGCTATTCAGTCCTCATTTTTAAGTAATACTTAAATTCTTTGAAAGACAGAAGAGAATCTCATTGATTTGGGCTTTCCTTCTATGGCACCGATCACAACTGGGTATCTTGAATCTCTCTTGTCCCATAAATGGCCAAGGAGAATGCACCCAATGTGTTGGGACCTTCCTTTGATTTCTCCCACAGCATTAACATACCAGTGGAGAACTTAGGTTGCCCTCTGCTTCTTCCTTATTCTCCCCACTCCTTCTGCCTCACTTAAATCCAATTCACACACAAGTCAAGATATCACCCCATAGTATCCTTGGTCCTTTTCAAAAATGAAGGACAAACAACCACAGTTCTCTGCACTGAGAATCTTCATTTATATGCACATATTTCCTATTTCTCTTTTGTGTTCATGTTTTAATAATATGTTCACACTTACAATGCAACTTTCCATGACCCTTGGGCTGATCTAAATTTCAATTCTTCAGAGATTATATCTTTCCATGACTTGTAAGTATGCTGGAAAATAATTTCAAATCCTCTCTCAGACACTTGCCAGCTATTCAGCTCTGGACTTACTTAATGTCATTTAACCACTGGCTTGTAAGCCCCTCAAGGGCAGGGACTCTCTTGCCTTTCTTTGTATCTCCAGTGCCCAGTGCCTGGCACATAGTAAGTACTTAATAAATTTTTGTGGACCCCAATTTCTTCATTTACAAAATAGGTGAAACAATAGCACCTACTTCATAGGGTTGTGGTGAGACTCAACTGAAATCATGTATTGAAAGCATTTTGCAAAATTGGTACTATACAAAGGCCGTCATCATCATGATGCAACACAGAAGAACCCCAGATTTAAAAGACTGGCCCTCGTTACCGAGCACAACTTGGCACCATTAAAATAATAAAAATAATAACACTAGCTAACATACGTATGCATGCACACATGTATCTGTGTATGTGTATAGTGCTTACTGTGTGCTAGGTGCTGCGCTAAGGACTTTGCAGTTATCATCTCATTTGATCCTCACAACAACTCTGGGAGGTAGGGGCTATTACTACCCTCAGTGCACAGATGAGGAAATTAAGGCAAACAGAGGTAGGTACTGTTATTAGCCTATTTTACAGATGAGGAAATGGAGACAAACAGAGGTTAAGTGACTTGCCCAGGGTCACACAGCTATTAGTGTCTGAGGTCAAATTTGAACTCGAGTCTTTTTGACTCCAAGCCTGGTGCTGTATCCACTGAGCCACCTACCTGTGTTCTATACACATATATAGCCATCTGTACACATGTGCATGCTGTTAAATGAGAGCTCTAGGCTATCCATTCAATTGTATTTTGCAATATGTACAAGCATTATTTATCCACTTGGTCTTTCTTGGGCAAATAATTAGATTAGACTTTTTAATAGATCTTTTCCAAGAAGCTCTACAGTATTCCAAGGCTTAATCCAATTAACACAAGATCATGTGCAAACACCTTTAGGGAACATTCACAATTTATTTTTCTTTGGTTGCCACATTTTTCTTCTAAGTTATATTTGCTGAATAAGATTATTTTTATCCTCTTCTAGACTCCTTTTTGTGGTAGTTGATTTATATTAATTAGATTTCTATATGAAATTGCTATAAATTGGTGTCAATGTCTTTTACTCCATCCATTTCCCATTTGTTAGCTAGCTTAAGTAAGTCAGATTGAGGTTATTTTTATTGCACACCATTTCTTTTTTGAATTTTTATTTTTCTAACTTCATATTAATTTTTATCTTTGCTGCAACAAATAAGTTGTTTGAGGTATTTGGACAGAAATTCAGAAACGATTGCAACATTAGTAGGGAATCTTTTCCCATCTTTTAAGACATAATCACTTTCCCCTTTTTTTGTGATGTTATTCTGCATTCATCATGTCCACTACTTATACTTTTCTCAAAATATTTTGACACACTGGAACAGTGGAAAAAGTGTGGGATGTGGGGTCCCAAAGATTTGTATACAGTTGTATATTAGTTGTACACAACTAGCTGTGTGACCCTGGACAAGTCACTTGCCCTCTGCCTCAGTTTCCTTTTCTGTAAAATAAAGATGATAGTAACACCTACCTGAAAGGGTTCTTGTGAAGATCAAATGGCAACATATTTGTGGTTCTCTGTAAACTTTAAAACAACTACACAAACATTAATTGTTACTGCTATTCAAATCGTATAGGCATCAGACTTCAGTGAAGCCTGCAGGTATTTGGCCGGTCCCATTCCTTACTCTTGGAACTGCATTTTCCTATGTAATTTCCACTATTCTACCAATTCCTACCTTTGCATTTAAGTCATTGAATCTCAGAGTATATGACAGGTTCATTTGGAGGGTCTTTTACAAATTTTCATCAAATTCCTCTGTAACAGATCGTGAGACACAACTACAGTTATTTTCACAGTGGTCTTCTTGTAAATGCTTATCACGAACTCTGTAAAATGGGATTACCTAACATCTTTGAACCCATGATGAGACCAAACCCAGGCGCTCCTATGTTTACCTCTCTGGGAAGAATGTTTGAACAGTTGCTTCCTTTAACTGTGTCTTCTTTCTGCCCTCTGGTATAGCTTATAGCAAGAATATCAAGATTTGTGTGATTCAGTTCCTTCAGTAGGGTGGACACTCATTAGTTTCTGGACAAGGTGCAGATAGCTAAGTTAATGTTTGTAGATATTCCATAAAAACTGTGTGATTCTTAGCACCCTCTGCCCCTCTCATCTCCCACTCTCTTCCTATTGCAAAGAAGTAGAAGGGGGTAGAGCTGGACTGAGAGACACTTTATATTTTTCATTATTTCATGAGTGGCCATGGCTAAAGAAAATTCGTCACCAAGTAGCCAATTGATTGGTAAAAGCCTCTTCACATTTAGCTAGGACAGCCCTTAGAAAGCAGACTGCGTCTACTGCCAGGCTTATACTAGAAATCTTTATAGTTGAACAGGAAAAGCTTGGACTGGCTACAAAGACTCTGAGAATCGTATTTCTTCTCATCTTTCAAAGAAAGGAAATTAATATGAGATCAGGACTGGTTGGTGAGGTTTTTTTCCTCTACATTGAGAGCTTAACACCTTCATACCCTTCTTTATTTCAGATGAGAGCAACATGCATCTGTACTTAATTATATCTTTTATTTTGTTAAAGTGTATTTCATCTAATCTTATTTCTTTTTTCCCACTTTAAAAAAATATTTATTTTTACAAACATTTATTATTTTACCCCCTCACTGCCATCCCTTTATGAACAATTAACTCTCCCCCCCTCCAAAAAGAGAATGAAATGAACATTTATGTAGCACCTACTATATGCCAGCACTTTACACACATTATCTCATTTGAATCTCACAACAACTTTGGAATGCAGGTGCTTATTATTATCCCCATTTTGGAGATGAGGAAACTGAGGCAAACAGGTTAAGTGCCCAAGGTCACACAGCTAGGAAATATCTGAGGTTGAATTAGAATTCAAGTTTTCCTGACTCCAGGACCAGTAAGTACTCTATGTACTGCATCATCTAGCTGCCCCAAACAAGCCTAATCTAGCAAAACAAATCCCCTCATTGGCATTGTCCAAAATTGCATACCTCTGTCTGAGTTTTAACTCCATCACCCTGCTGACAGGAGCTAAGTGGTGTTCTCATTTTATTTCTCCTGAACACCTGTAGTTCTTTCCTTTTGTCTCCTTGATCACAGCATGAGGGTGTGGGACAGCCCCAGGGAACACAAAGGAAAGTGACCTTTCCTAGTACAGGGAACGCTCCCTCTCAGCATTTTCTCTGGCTCTTGTCCTTGCCTGGAACTCTCCCTCCTCCTCCTCATGTTCCGGTTTTCCTGACTAGCTTCGTATCTCAGATACAGTTTCACCTTCTCAGGGAAGCCTTTCTCATTCCTCCTTAAGATTAATACCTTCTCTTGATTATCTTCAGTCTCTCCTGTATGTATTATGTTTTATTAGTTTATTTATTTTTAGTTTTCAGCATTCACTTCCATAAGTTTTAAATTTTCTCCCCCTCCTTTTCTCCTCCCTCCCCAAGACTGCATGCAATTTGATATAAGTTCTATACATACATTCCTATTAAACACATTTTCACATGAGTCGTGTTGCATAGAAGAATTATAACGAATGGGAGAAGCCATGAGAAAAAAAAACCAAAACAAATAAAAAAGAAAATAGTCTGTTTCACTCTGCATTCCAACTCCATAATTCTTTCTCTGGATGTGGATGGCATTTTCCATCATGAGTCCTTTGGAATTGTTTTAGGTCCTTGTGCTGCTGAGAAGGGCTAAGTCTATCAAAATCAGTCATCTCACACTGTGGTTGTTACTGTGGACAATGTTCTCCTGGTTCTGCTCATCTCTCTGTGTCAGTTCATATAAGTCTTTCCAGGTTTTTCTGAAGTCCACCTATTCATCATTTCCTAAAGCACAATAGTATTCCATTACATTCATAAATCACAACTTGTTCAGCCATTCCCCAATTAATGGGCATCTCCTCAATTTCCAGTTCTTGGCCATTACAAAAAGAGCTGCTATAAATATTTTTGTATAAGTGGCATGTATGTGTTATGTTTATAAACAGTTGTTTGCATGTTCTCTCTCTCTTTAGACTGAGGCCCTTGAGAGCCTGCAAGGACTGCCTTTGCTCTTGTATCCATTTGTTTTCAGCTCTTAGCATAGAGCTAGTTGATTGACTGCAGTCTTAACCCACCAGCCCATTATTAAAAAGTTTTAGCTCTAACCAAGGTCATAATTAGGAGCCATTTATATATTTCACAACTATACTTCCAAAGGCAGAATTACTGTAAATGTGGGATATGTTAAAATCAGACATGAGTATGTGTTTGGTAAATGTTTAACATCTGGCTCTCCAAAAAAAAAAGTACACATCACACACTTTTAAATTTAATCTGCATTATCAACATCTTCTCCATTACTTGTCAAGTCTAGACAATCAAACAAAACAGTAAATCAAGCCCTGGTATTTATAGCATTTGCTGATTTCCTAGGTGTAAATGCTTACATTGAAAATTTAACAATTTGCTCTTGGGTCTGGCTTCACTACTACCATCATATTAACCTAACAGTGACCTAGGGGGACTGCAAATGTCTGTTGTTATTTTTTGTCTCAATGTTCTTATAACTGACAAAAACAGTCCAAAAAATTTTGCTTCGCTTGTCCATTTAGATGTCATTTCTCATGGTCACTCATCGAGGTTTGGATTTGAAAAAAGATAACTAGGGATGCTGCTACCATTGGCCGCTATGCTAGTTCTGCCGCTTCCTGTGTGTGAGGAAGGTCCTCTCTCTTCCCTCTTCTCTCTTCTCCTCTCTTTCTCAAGGGATTGTCAAAAATTGCCACTGTGTGTAAAGAAAATTTTTAAAAAATACAACTGTTCTCTAGCTCCGATCTTGAGTTACTTTCTTCTTTTCCAAGGATGAGAAGAAATGCAATCCCTAGGATCTTTGCGTTTCACCCTGTTTTTGATTGGGGATGATTACACCAGCATGGTAGAGTCTGAAAGAGGTAGCCCTGGGGGATAGTGGTTACAAACCCATGTTCAGATGCCCTACACCATAATAAAGAATCAAAAGTATGAAATAAATCTAAGAAGGTAATTAAGAGCTAGAATGTGGGAAGGCTTTAAATGTCAGGCTTAGGGATTTGGAGCCCCTGAAATTTTATGAGCAGGGGTTGAGCATCAGGCCTATGCTTTAGGATGGTTACTTTGACAATTGTATGGATAATGGATTGGAGAGAGGAGAGACTGGAAGCAGGGAGAACAGTTAGGAAATGGTTATGAAGAATCCACAGGAAAGGCAATCCAGATATTAAACTAGGTTGATGTCCATTTGAATGGAGATGAGGGGATGTATGAGAGTACTTGTTAAAGCCCTCTCTCAAGAAAGGTCGTGAAATATGTTGGCACTAAGTTGTGACCAACAGTAACAAAATATTTTCTCTTGCTTATTTTTTGGGTGTCTGGGAATTTGGGGGTAGGGGAAAGGGGAAGAAGATTTTTAACAGGAATCAAAGTCTTATTAAGCTAGAGGAAGAAAACTGTAAATTCAAATAATGAAAGGTATTTTGAGATAATGGAAGGCATACTGGGAATCCATGAAGTAACCCCATACTACCTTCTCAACTTGAGCACAAGGGCATCCAGTAGAGTGAAGAAGAAAACATGGTAATTTGCAAAAAATCTACAAATGCTCACAAAACACAAAATTCGACTTTATTTAAACTGATGACTTAAGTTTCTGGGTTGGGCTTTTTTGTCTTCTTCTACTGAGCCAGCCGTTTCTCAGGCTTTTAAAACACAATTGATTCTGCCTAGATACAAGTCAAAGACCATATTAAACTCGTCTGGAATGATAAATTCTTGTCTTTATCTTCCCAATTGGGACCTCTTGGAATAAGCCCTAGAGAGGACATCTAACCTTGCCAAGGCTGTGGGTGTGGATGGACATTTGGAGCATTAGGTCATTATTGTAAAGAAGAATAGTTACTGTGTGCTAATCACACAAAGAAAACAAGGCTTTTCCATGTACTCTGAGTGCTGCAACTGACAAAGCCACTGCTGAGGCTAATAGGCTTTAAAAAGTGATTGAAAGTTGAAACACAAAACCCTCAAAAGAAGATAAGTAAATGGTAAATGGTCTCATGAAAACATCCCCCAAACTGCTAATAGTAAAGAGAAATACACATTTAAACAACTGAAGTTTTATCTCATACTGATCATTGTTGAGAACAATGAATATTGGAGGTGCTATGCAAAGACAGGCACACTGATGCATGTTTAGTGGACCTGTTAACTGACCTAGCCATTCTGGATTTCAGCTTGGAATTATGTAAGAGAAGTAACTAAATAAATCCATACTCTTTTACTGAAGTATCCCACTACAAGGCATATAACCCAAGGAAGTCAGAAATAGAAACAAAGATATAATATGTGCTGAAGTATTCATAGCAACACTATCTGTGACAGCAAGGAAATAAAAGTAAAGGGGGTGGTCATCAATTGAAGAATAGCTAGGAAAATATGCCATATAAATGGAAGGGAATGTTATTCTCCAGTAAAAAATGTTGAATGAGAAACTCAGACAAGCCTAAGAAGATTTGTATGAACTGATTGCCATAAGTAGAAACAAGAAAGCAATACATACAATTAAAACAATGGAAATCAAAAGATCATTGAAAGGAAGTGAAACTCTACCTAATATAAAAACCATTCAAGGTTCAGGTGGGAGAGAAAATGAAGCAGATGTTCCCTCATAGCACATAGGGGGCTACTGGGACAGAATGGCACAGATGTTGTCTGACACAGTTCTGTATTGGATATTTTTTATTTAATTATTTTTCTTTGTTACGAGAAGGTTCCATCTGGTATGAAGGTTAGAGATGACTGATGTTATGAGAAAATACATCAGCCAAAAGGTACTGGTGATAACTGGCGAAGGAAAATGCATTTCTACTACTTAGTGTTGCTTCCTAGAAGAATTATGTATACAAAACACTTTTTTTTTAGGGTTCTTGATAGTATGTCTTCAGTGCTGTCAAAAAATACGTTACTACATATGAATATAAGTTATTAGAGTATAAACTCCTTGAGGGCAGGGACTGTCTCCATTTTTGTATTTTGTATATGATAAATGTACTTGATAAAGACCACGTTTAAAGAAATAAACATTTTTGTTTTTATTTTGAACTTGACAAATTAATATTTGTGAATATTTCCATATTCAAGTAAAAAGAGAAATATGGGATTGTAGCTAAAACTGTGATTCTGTTATGTATGCCTTTTTTAAAAATTGAGTGGGCATTTCCCAGTTGATAAGTGGTCAAAGGATATGAGCAGGTAGTTTTCAGAAGAAGAAATTAAAGCTATCTGTAATCATATGAAAAATGCTCCAAATCACTATTGATTAGAGAGATGCAATTCAAAACAACTCTGAGATACCACATCACACCTATCAGACTGGCTAACATGACAAAACAGGAAGATGATAAATATTGAAGAAGATGTGTGAGAGTTGGAACACTAATTCATTGTTGGTGGAGCTGTGAGTTGATCCAACCATTCTGGAGAGCAATTTGGAGCTATGCCAAGAGGGCTACAAAAATGTGTATACCCTTTGACCCAGCAATAGCGCTTCTAGGATTGTATCCCCAAGAGATCATAAAAATAGGAAAGGGTCCCACATGTACAAAAATATTTATAGCATCTCTCTTTGTGGTGGCCAAGAACTGGAAATCCAGGGGATGCCCATCAATTGGGGAATGGCTGAATAAATTGTGGTATATGAATGTAATGGAATACTATTGTACTATAAGAAATGATGAAGAGGAAGACTTCAGAGAGGCCTGGAAAGACTTATATGAGCTGATGCTGAGTGAAAGGCACAGAACCAGGAGAACTTTGTACACAGCAACAACCACAGTGTGTGAGAATTTTTTCAGGTAGACTTAGAATTTCACTACAATGCAAGGACTTAAAAAATTCCCAATGGTCTCTTAAGGCAAAATGCCTTCCACATCCAGAGAAAGAACTATGGAATTCAATCGCAAATCGTAGCAAATCATTTTCTTTTGTATTATGTTTTGGTTTGTTTTATGATTTCTTCCATTCATTTTAATTCTTCTGTGCAACATGACTAAGATGAGGGTGTATTTAGTGGGAATGTATATGTAGAACCTATATAGAATTGTATGCCATCTTAGGGAGTGAGGGGGGAAGGAGAGGGAGGAAGGGGAAATAAATCTAGGTTATATGGAAGTGAGTGTGGAACACTGAAAATAAATAAAATAATAATAATAATAAAGAATGTATGTGTAGAACCCATATAAAATTGCACACTGTCTTGGGGCGTGAGGGTAGCTAGAGGGGGAGAAAATCTAAGAATGATGGAAGTGATTGTAGAACACTGAAAACAAATTAATGAAAAAAAAAATGAGTGGGGAATAGGGACAAATAGGAAGAAGTACAGTGAGGTAACCCCCTCCTCCCCCCCAAAAAACAACAAACTTCTTCAAACAGATCTATAGAATGCACCAGACTAAATCTTGATCAGGATATCAAAGGGAAAAAAATTACAATGAATCACTTTTCCAGCCCAGGTCAACATATGGAGAGAGATAGGGAGTTTCGCATATACTAGGGAAGGGGTCTAGTCAGTAGTTTGCCAGTAATGTGTGTGAAGCATTCCGGCACCCAGTGACTGAGATCTCATACCTATAGAGAGCACAAGGTTCAGGAACAGTTGTCAAATGCCACTGTTGTTACCCTCTGCTCAGTTCCGGGTCACAGATCCAGAGAAGACAAAGAAGACTGAGAAAGGACCCTGCAGTCACTAAGGCAGTCCCTTGCCCTTAGCCTGTGTACCATACAAGGAGGAAGTTCAAGCAGCAGCAATGTGGTTTGACCCAAGGAATAGAGCAGAGTCTCACTTCCACCTTGTAGCCCAATCCTAAGCCTACAAAGAAATAATACAGAGGGGAAGCATCTCCTATCAAAGGGAAGCCTACAATCCTGCCATTCAACCAGCAGAACTTTCCAGCTGTCTGATAGGGGCTTAGTCTAGCAGCAGTCTATTGTTCAGAACCAAACTCAGGCCATGAACTTACAGAGCTCAGACCAGGGGAGCAGTGATCAGACTTTGCCCTGCATCAGGCTTTGGGAGCACTGAAAGCTTATAGATCCTTAGTCTGAGCTACCTTTGAGATCCTGAAATAACACAACATTTAATACCCCAAGAAAGCAAAATGGCCAACCCAGACTTTCCTTCTAGAAGTGCATAAAGCCTAGCCCAGGGGTGGGGAGCCTGTGGCCTTGGGGCTACATGTGGTCCTCTAAGTCCTCAAATGTGGCCCTTTGGCTGAATCCAAACTTCGGGATAATAAGGGATTTGTTCTGTGAAGTTTAGATACAGCCAAAGCATCACACTTGAGGCCCATGGTGTCACATGTGGCCCCAACGCTGCAGCTTCCCCAACCCTGGCCTACCCCTAACAAAGTCCAAAGTCAGAAAAAAGACTGGAAGAATGATCAATCAGACAAACAAGAATTCTACCACTAAAGTTATTACGATGTCAAAGGTGCTCAAGGCACAAACCGAGAAGAGAATGACTACAAAATATCTTTATAAGCAAAGTCCCCCCAAAACACAGATTGGGCCCAAATTCAGGTGGATTTCTTAGAAGAGGCAAGATGTTTTTATTAAGAATTTTAAACTGAAATCAAAGAGCTAGAAGAAAAAAATGGGAAAAAACGAGAGCTCAAGAAGAAAGAATTGGAACGAGAATTAACAGCTTAGAACAAGAAATACAAATTTTGCTCAAGCAACAAACTCCCAGAAAATTAGAATGGAGCAAATAGAAGCCATTGACTCCATATGATAATAAGAAATATTAAAATAAAATAAAAAGGCTGGAAAATTAGAAGAAAATGTAAGTTATCTCATAGAGAAAAACCCTGGAAAACAGATTGAGGAGAAAAAAATTATCATTTGACTCCCTAAAAGCCATGACCAAAAAAAGGAGCTTAGACATAATATTTTAAGAACATATTAAGAAATTTGCCCAGATCTTTTAGAACCAGAGGATAAAGGGAAAATAGGTTCTACCAGTAACCCCATACCCCTCCTGCAAAAAAAGAAAATTCTCAGGAATAGAGCTTTAAAATCAAAGAAGTAATTTTGCAAGTAACCAGAAAGAAAGAATTCAAATACTATAGAGTTACCATTTTAATTACACATAATTTTATAGCCATCACAATGAAGAAGAGGAGAGCTTGGAATATGATTTTCCACTTATGTACAAGAATAACTTAGCCAGCAAAACTGAGTATATTTATACAGGGTTGGGGTGAGGGAGAAATGGATTTTTAAGGGAAAAGAAGACTTCCAGGCATTCCTGATGAAAAAAACAGAACTATGTAGAAACTTTGAAGTTAAAAAATGGAAGTTGAGAGAAACAAAAAGATATAATGAAAGAACAATGATAAAGGGTTAAATAAGTATAAACTGCTTGCATTCTAAACTGAGATGGGTCATCTCTGAATCCTATCATTATGAGGAGTCATAGAGAGAGTCTAATTAGACAGAAGATCTGGGCGTGGTTCTGTTATGTCTCAGTGATCTTAAAAGAGGAATAAAAAGGGAGGAGAAGAGGAATATGTTAGGAGAGAGGGAGAGAAGGGGAGGTTAGCAAAAATTCACGTAATCAGGTTGAACAATTAAAAATGTGCACAAACAAGGGGAAATGGGTCAGAGAGAGCTGCTTATCCAAATTGATCAAAGGAGGGAATAATATATACACACAACAATTGGGTATAGGAATACATTTCACAGTGGGGAAATTGGAGAGAAAGGGGAGAAGGGAGGAGGAAGAATTAAAAGGAGGGTATATTAAGAGAGGGATTAGCCCTACACAAAACAAACTCTAACTAAGCATGTACAGATATACTTACAGCTCTTTTTGAAGGCACAAAGAATTGAAATCTGAGTAAATTATTTAAAAATCAATTGGAGAATTAGATGAACAAGTTACAGTATATAAATGTAATTGAACATTATTATGCTTTAAGAAATGATGAAGGGGATGATTTCAGAGGATCCTCAGAAGACTTGTATGAACAGATGCAGAATGAAGTGAACAGAACCAGGAGAACAGTTTATATAATTAATAACAATATTGTAGACAGACACCCTTGAAAGATATAAGAGTTCTGATCAACATAATGACCAACAACGATTCCAGAGCACTAATGAGGAAATATGATACCTACCTCCTGAGAGAAAGACTCAGTACAGAATGTGACACATATTTTTTGGACATGACACATGTTATATGTACATGTTACATGCCTGTGAAAAGAGTTTTTCCAAATTGGAGGATGGTGAGAGGGAGAAAATTTGGATTTTTGCTCATTGAAAAAATAAAATTTTAATTTTTTTAAAAAGTAAAAAATACTTTTTTCATTCATATCAATGAACCTGTATTTCTACTTATGGGTGAAAAGTGTGCATAGAAATGCTAAATATTTGGTTGTTAAAACCTGTATGTTGTATCTGGCTTGTGTTATTATTTTTCATTTTCCAGAGATAGCTTTCTGGGTCAAACATCTGCAGTGAAATTATTCTTTCATGCTAAATATGTTTTTGCCAGACACAACATTTCTTAAGTTATAATGTTAGATAAGAGTTTGTGCAGTTTAGTGCTAGGAATCCAAACCATGTGAAGTTAAATACAAATTTCCAGTATGTTCCATCTAGAACTCCATATCCCTAATCTAATGCATTCATAGAAACTGGAAACTCAGGTTGTCAAGACTGTTGAGTCTAATTCTGACCTACATTTGTCCCTATTAAACTACAAGACAGCACCAATGATCAGCCTTGTCAGTAGCTGATATGCTGTTGAATAGAAATTTAAGGCCTAGAACACCTGAACTCATGATATTAGGCTTGAGGGGAAGGAAGGAGGTAGGCCAAAGTGACAGAATATGTTCTTTCCCAGCTCTTGTCTCCTGAGAATAGAGAGGGAGGGACGTTGGGAGATAGCTTTCTCCAGGCCCTGTTCCCAACAGGGCCATCATCTCTAGCAATCTCACCCTGATTCCTTCTTGCTAAAGAAGAGGAAAGGATTAAATATTTAAATAGTGACTGTTATCTACTAAATACTTTTTACAAATATTACCTTACTTGATCCTCACAATAATCCTGGGAAGTAGGTGTTATTATCCCCAGTTTACAAATGAGGAAACAGAACAAAGGTGAAGTGACTTGCCCATGGTTATATAGCTAATAAATGTCTGAGGCTCGATTTGCACTCAGGTCTTCCATATTCCTGACCAAGCTCTCTATCCATTGCTGCCCTCTATATGAGCTTACCAGTATAATAACAGCTGGCCTTGATATAGCACTTGCAAAAGACTTAACAAAATATTACCTCATTTTAGTATCAAATCACCAAGTCCTTGCACTAAAATGTCCTCCAACCAAGAAAGGCAGCCAATCAGATTGCCAACATTAGAAGTGTCCCTGATGTTAATACATAGCTATCCAATATAATCCATCATTCAGTCAAAGGATAATTGCTATCAAGGGGGGCAGCTGCTAATTAGAGTGTGGTTTCAGGTGTACTGCCTACGTTGTGGTTTTTGCCTTGTCACACACCTGCATCCTCACTCTTTCCACCTCGCATCATTTCCCACACAGCTGCTTTCTTGGACTTCAAGATTTTAAAAAACTCCTCATTCTGCAAGACAACATCAACTCTGAAATTCAGAGCTGCTCATCATGCCCTATTCCTGGGACTCCTCTCTCCCTATTTGAAGAAAATGGAGAGTAGACATTGGAAAACTCCTTTCAGAACCTCTACCATTTAAGGAGGGTACCCAGGGGCATTCACCTCATCATTTCCCACCTGGGTGCTCTCCAGGACTTCTTGATCTCCAGAAATTCATCATCCTTCAAGATGAAACCAATGATGTAATTCACACCTCCTCAGGTCATTGTCCCCACTGGCTACAGGTCTTCATCATGCCCTCCACTTTTTCACCTTGCTTTTATGTTTTATCTTCCCCCATTGTATTGTAGGTTCCTTAAGGAAAGGGACTATCTTATGCCTTTTGTTGTATCTCCAGTGCTTAGCATAGTGCCTGGAACATAGTTGACGCTTAACAAAACCTTATTAACTCTTACTCTGACTCCTGGTCTTCATGATGACAACTACTTCCACTTCCTTTGATTACATGGTGGGTATAGTTTTGCCCCAAAAGAGTGTGGGATTATTTATTTTCTGATATCTGTCTGCCACCCAGAACCTCAAGGTCCTGTGGTCAGACAAGATGAATTTGACACAAAATTAGGGAAAAAAACCAAATGAAAAACTAATCTTGTTTGGTGGAATTCCTGGGAATCTGTCATTGTTACAACAGCATAATCCTTTGAGGCTTCAAGGATCTCATCAGTGTGGATTCAGCTACAAATTATGGCCCATCTAAATTCTTCTTCATGTCTTCCTATAAATACTTCACAGGAAATCTAGCCAACACACTGCAAGCTCATCTCTAGATCCCTTGACACTGCATGGATCTCAAGGAAGCCATGGTCCATCTGTTGGCTGTCCTCTATTATTTACTCTTTCTCACTCTCTCACACTGTACTAGTATGATGAGGTACATGATTTTGTAAGTAAAAATGGTTGAGATAAATAGTGCTATATAAGCAAGAGGTAGCCTGGAAACTCACCTGGAAATGACATGATTTCCGTTGCAACAGGAGAAATCTCTTCATTGCACATGAAGAAGACCCAATAACTGAAGAACCAATGTTTAACCGCAAAGAAAACTCAGGAGGGCAACAGTGACAAAATGGATTATCATGGATTCCAACCCTTGGACTCCAGAAGAGACTGGACTTTCTTTACAGAGTGGAAGACGCTAGGAGACCAGGCCATTTATGATGTGTAAAGAGCTGTAGGCCAATGAAACCTAAAGCAACCTCTCCCACTAAATGACCAAACTTTGGGATCAGGTAGACCTAATTCAGGTCTGGGGAAGACTGGCCTCCAAAGATTCAGGTCTACTTGAGTCCAGAGTTAAGCCCTTTAGTGGGAAAGGGTGCTCTAGGTTCCTTTGGATTTTTTGTCTATTGTTTTTGCATTGAAACTAATGCAAGTGAAAGGCATTTCAAACTTGAATATATTGTGTAAATGTCACTTCTTCCTCTGAAAAGTCCTGCGTTGATACCTTACAGAAGCTCTTGAAGTCCATTCAGTAAATTGTAGCTCTGCTTCTATGGAAGGAATACATACAGTGACAAAATCATAGATTCTTAAAGGTTTGAACTAAATAAAGAACTGGAAATTGAGGGGATGTCTGTCCATTGGGGAGTGACTAAACATGTTGTGATATATGATTGTGGTGGAATACTACTGTGCTATAAACAATGAGGATCTGGTTGATTTTAGAAAAACATGGAAAGACTTACATGAAATAATAAAGAATGAAATGAGCAGAAGCACGAGAATGTTGTACACAGTAATAGCAATATTGTTCTAAGAACCACTTTGAATGATTAAGTTATTTTGGGTAGTATAAACACTAAAATCAGCTACGAAGGAACTGTGAAGGAAGATTCTATCCACATCCAGAAAAAGAAATTATATATAGAAGTATGGTTTATATGTATATATATATATATACATATATATATAATATATACACACACACATACACATGTACACATACACATACATATGCACATATATTTTTACATCTAATGGCAGTCTTCTCTAGGGCAGGATGGGGAAGGAGGGAGAGAGAAAAAAGTACACAGCAGAGGACAAAAGAAAACTTAAAAAGGAAGCCCAGAAAAACAGGGTAGCTTTGAAAACAATGTGTAGTATTTATTACACAGTTGGGTTTTTTTTTTTTAAGTAAGCAGTGTGAAATGGAAACTAACAATTTTGTATTGAATCCTCTTTCTATGCTGTGCTATATAACATGGGATTTTTTTTGTCTTTCTGTTCAAAACAAATAAAAATTTTAAAAACAGAAAAAAGTATTATCAGTATGTTCGACGTTCATTAATATGTTCTGTCCAACTTGTTTTCAGTCTTGATCAAGAGCTCTTAGAAATTACATACGACACTATATGTTATCTCTTTAATAAACAATATTACTTCCCCGTTATCCCCTCCCTATCACTTTCTTTCCTGAGTACTTCACATCTTCTCAGCCTAGACCTTACATTACAAACTCTTGTTTCCTTGCAAAGAAATAATCTTTCATATAATAAGATAATACCAACTTGCAAAGAAACAGGGTTAGGAATTCTTGTAAGCCGTGTAGCTGTTTGTAAAACACAGAGCATCCTCAGGAGAAAACATACAGACAGCAGCACTAATAGCCAGATCTAATTTGGAGAAGAGCGAGAAAGAAACAATCTTTGTAAATAGCGATTAGCTTCTCCCAAAGATGGTCTGGGCTTTGAGAGCTGAAATGTTTGTTGAAGAGAAGTTAGTTTCTTTTAGTTGTTTATTTTTGAATGCTATGAGCCTGAAGGCTTATTTTATTTTTATGTTACAGGAAATGCCAATAACCTTTTTGTAATCACAATGATCCAAAGTTGCTTAACATTCTTTTTTCTAAAAGACTTTTTAGTGGCTATTTGAACCATGAGTGGTAAAGCTTATCCTGCTCAGCGGAACGTAATGTAGCTTTATTCTGTGTCCTCTTTGGATGAGTGTACATAAGAGGCCAGCCTGAGCAGCTCGGTGGGTCACTCTGAATGATTAGGTCAGGGTGCAACACTGCCACTAAAGCCTTGGGTTCGAGAGAGCTCTGATTTTGAAAGGCTTGAACTCATTCATGCAAGGTACTTTACTTTGTGAAGCAATATACAATTCCATTGGGGTTTTTTGGGATTGCAGCAGAGGGAGAAAAATGGGCATTTCAGTAATAGAGAAGTGTCTCATGTGCTTGTTACATGATCAAATAAGTGGAGATATTGAATTTTAAAAAATTTCTTTACACACTTCCTCCTGAATGTGAATTTGCTTAGAAATCTATTTTAAGGAACTTGCTCTAAGAATTGCAGACATTACTCAGTATTGCCCCATGCTGTTTTTTTAATTTAATTTTTAAAAAGTGAATAAAAGTTGATTTTCTCACCCTCTCCCCGTTGGAAAACAAAGGAAAAACAGACTTTCTTATAATAAGTATGATTAATCAAGCAAAACAAATTTCTACATTGGCTATGCCCCCCAAATATATTCTGCACCCTGAATCTATCACCTCTCTTCCAGGAGGTGGATAGCAAGCGTCATCTTCAGCCCTCTGTAATATGGTAGGCCACTGCATTGATCAGACATTTCAAGTCTTTAAAAGTTTTTTATTTTTCCAGTGTTGTTATTTTATCAATTATTCTCCTAGGTCTGCTCATTTCATTCTGCATTGGTTTATACTGCAAGACATTGTATTCCATTACATTCATATGTCATAATTTGTTTAGCCTGTTGGGTTTAGCCTGATTTGTTTAACTCATGGGCACCCCATTTGTTTCCAGTTCTTTTCCACCATAAAAATAGGTGCTATAAATATTTTTATACACAGATATCCTCTTCCTCTTCGTTTGATCCCATGGTGAGTCTAAAGGTCTAGTACTGGTATCAGTGGATCAAAGGGCACACAAGGTTTGCTAAGTAGCTTTTTGGGCCTAGTTCCAAATTACCTCCTGCTGTTTTTAATGCTACAGAAAATACAGCAGTTTTTCCAGCAACTCTCTTAACTCTTATATGCAGCTGTACTGTAATTAGTTAAGTAGCATCTAATTACAAGGTAATTTATGAGTTCCTGTGTTTCTTTGGCTTGACTTTTTCTGTCCTCTGCTTTTATAATTTGCTTTGTCCTATCTTCCCCCACTGAATTACAAACTCCTAGAGGGCAAAAACTGGGGCTCTGTGTCTTAATTTCCCAGAGCAACTAAAATGATCTTGGCTTGATTCAATACATGTTGTTTGGTTAGATTCAAGTATTGTCTGCAGTGTGCCGCTATAGAACATACCCAAAGAGCATGCCTTCATAAGCAGGAAGTTCTTAAAACGTAAAAATGTAAAGAATAGGGACTTCAATACTGACCTCTTCATCATTTGTTGACTTTATCTGTGCATTTTCTCTGGTGGTGCGGATTGGTAAGTTATGAAGTGGATTCCGGGGTGTGATATCCAGTGCTTACATATCTCATCTCTAGAACCTCATAACTCTCTAGGACAGGAAAGACTTTTGTAAGTGCACCACAACTATGGTGTAAGGAGTGCCTGAACTTGATCCCCTCCTTTGGGCCCAGACTGAAAGATCCTGGAGGTCCATACTTTAATTTTGCCTTATTTCAGCATTAGATTTTAGTCACCTAGAAAGAAAGTGATACATGAATGCATGCCTGCAATATTTGTTGGTGAGGGAGATGGTGGGATTACTCAATAACCAATGATTTAGAATATGAATAGATAAGAACCAGGTAACTCTCCCCCACTCCCACATATTGCCAAAATGGGCTAAAGAATTGGTGAAGACAGGGGTGAATTAATTATGTTAAATTGTAGCATGTGTCACTAACGGGTTTGTTGTCATTGTTCGGGACGAGGCAGTGGTATGAAGTGACCTGCACAGGGTCACACAGCTAGTAAGTATCTAGTCCCTACGACAAGATCTGAACTCAGGTCCTTCTGACTCCAGGGCTGGTGCTCCATCTACCTAGCTGCTCCTAGAAACTGATTTTAGAAAAGTAGGGCTGTGTGGATTGGGGAATTGCTAAACAAATTGTGGCACATGAATGTAATAAAATATTACCATACTATAAGTAACAATGATTATGATGAATGGAGAAGCATGGGAAATGATGCAAAGCTAAATAAGGAGAACCAGGAAACCCGTCTATATGATGGCTGCCACAATGCAAATGGAAAGAACCATAAAATAATTGAAACTAAGTGCTGAGAAATTAGAATGCCCAAGTTTAACCCCAAAATAATAGGTATGAGAAGACTCCTCCCCCTGCTTTTTTTCAGAGTTGAAGGACTGTGGGTGAAACATTGTATTTAATTGCAGATTATTTCAATATATTGGTCAGTTTCACTGAATTTTTGCCCTTTGTTATTTACTATAAGGTATTACTTTCTGAGAGGGAGAGCAGGAAATATAAGTAATGTAAGAACAAAAGATAGTAATAAAATATATTTTAAAGAAAAATAAAAGTAGAGCAGGAGAACAGAAATGAGAAGGGAGATAATGATGAGGTCCTTGGATCAAAATCTAAGTGGCTTATATTCCCTTTACCCTGTCACCACAGCAAATGGCACATACATTATCAAGATTCCATCTCCATCCCTCTTCCTCTTTCACATAATATATGTCACTCCTGTGCCCCCAAATGTTTGATGGCTCCTATTGTCTAGCAAGTTAAGTTTATACATCAGCCTGGTAGGTAAACATAAAAATGGAGTTTCTGAAGGAACAGAAGCATAAATAAATAAAATCCTTTTTTTCCCTTCAAAAACTCTTTTGCGATGTTAGAAAAGGCAGAAAGTAAACAATCAGATTAAATATTCTCAGTCTTATGTGGACACATCATTTCATCAGTTTAGAAAATGATTTTTTGACACTAACACCATTTAAAAATGCTCCTTTTTCTTATTAAATTAATTGCTGGTTGTATACACTAATTCATTTTAAAACTGAGATTTTTCTCAAATTGGCTGTGTTCTTGGAAGATTACTGCTTTTATGGTGCAGTGAAGAACAGTATATTGTGTGACATTGATGTGACTTTGTGTGTGTGACTCTGTATGTGTGATGTTACAGTGTATTGTGTGACTTTGATGACATTTGTCCAACTCTTTGTGACCTCATCTGGGGTTTTCTTGGCAAATGTACTGCAAGAGTTTGTCATTAACTTCACCAAGTCATTTTATAGATGAGGAAACTAATGCAAATGTGTTAAGAGACTTGCCCAGGATCAAATAGCTAGTAAGTCTGTGATTCTAGATTTGAACTCAGGTCTTCCTGACTCCAGGCTCAATGTTCTATCTGCTTTGTCACCTGTTGTCTTTTTGATGACATAACATGATAATATTCCTTTTTTTAAAAAAAGAAATCTGACCTATGATTTCATTGGTATAGAGAAATCCCAGTAAGATAATTCCTTCTACCAATGTAGATGTGCATCTGTTGTGCAACTGAGCAGAGCAGAGGTCTGTATGTAATGTTTGTAGATCTGACCTAAGACTTTTGATAGTCAGTCATGAAGGCTTATGGAAAATTTTGTCAAAATTTGGTTGCCTGGAGAAGTTCGTTAGCATTGTACATCAATTTCATGACTACATGCTTGCCCAGTTCTGGATAGTGGATAATGCTCTCGTGCCTTCCCAGTCACCAGTGGAGTGAAATTGGACTGTGTGCTTGCTCCCATGCTTTTTAGCATGGTGTTTTCAGTCATGTTGTCAGACACTTTCAATGAGGATAAACACAGCATGAAGGTCAGCTCCCTCACTGATTGTAAATTCTTCAACTTGAAGCCAACGCCAAAGTGGAGGGAGTGTTGGTGCATGATTTTCTGTTTGCAGATGATTGTGCACTCAATGCAGCCTCTGAAGCTGAGATGCAACAAAGTATGGATCAGTTATCTGCTGCCTGTGCTCATTTTGGCTTAACAATTAACATCAAGAAAACTCAGGTGCTCCATCAGCCACCACCACACCATCCATATGTGGAACCATCAGTTACAGCAAATGGAGAAATTTTGAATGCTGTGGATAAGTTCACTTACCTTGGTAGTGTACTTTCCAAAGATATATACATTAATAATGAAGTTGATACACGCATTGCCAGAGCTAACTCAGTGTTTGGGAGGATCTGAAGGAAAGAATGGGAGAGAAGAGATATTAGACTGACTGTCAGACTGAAGGTCTGCAGAGCCACAGTCCTGACCTCATTGCTGTATGTCTGTGAAACCTGGACAGTCTACTAGTGCCATGCCAGGAAACTGAATCACTTCCATTTAAATTATCTTAGGCAGATTCTGAAGATCACCTGGCAGGATAAGGTACCACACTGAGGTCCTTACTCGAACTGAACTGCCAAGTGTTTAAACTCCACTTCAGAGAGTGCAACTCCACTGGGCTAACCACATTGTTCGAATGCAAAATGTACACTTGCCAAAAAGACTATCTTATGGAGAACTCACACAGGGCAAGCATTCACATGGTGATTGTTTTGATACAAGTGATACAAGGACATTCTCAAGATCTCTCTTAAGAACTTTGGAATTGATTGTGTGACATGGGAGACACTGGCACAGGACTGCTCAGCATGACATGTCCACATCAGAGAAAGTGCTGTGCTCTGTGAGCAAAGCAGAATTGAAACAGCTCAAAGGAAATGCAGGATGTGCAAATTTAGAGTATCCACCCCGAATGTTCACATGAACTATTTGTGCCCAATCTGTGGTAAAGCATTCTGAGCTTGTCTTAGTCTGATCAGCCACAGTTGGACACATTGAAACTTGACTCTTGCGTAGTGATATCATTTTGGTCCTCTTTGAGAACGATGGACATCAACCAATCCTGTAGCCAGGGTTACTGAAGAGGTTAAGAGATATAGCCAGGGTCACCAAGCCAGTGAGTGTCAAAGCTGAACTTGAACCCAAACGTTTCTGTATTGTATTAAAATTACAATTTATAATTACAAATTACAATGATAATAATTACTAATTGCAAAGAATTTTGAAAACTGTTTCTGTTCTTTTATCTACATCCATAGGGGAATGACTCTTGGTTTTATTTATTTATGTAAAGTGCTTTTTACATTGAATATTAGACTTTTATCATTAATAGTTAATAGAAAGCATTTTTTTCCATTTGACAGTTTCTCTTCTATCTCTACTGACTTTGTTTAGGCAAAATCATTTTAATTTTGTATTATCTATAAGAAGGAGGTTGAGCTAGATGAAATCTAAGGTCTCCTTAACTTCAGATTTATTATCTTAATGACTTTGTTTGGTCAAGAGTTTTCCCTCCCATTCATGGTGATGAAAATTACTTCCTTCCACTGTCTAATATTTTTTTTATTAATGAAGTGACCTTTTATATTTAGGTGACATCCATTTTGAAAGTATTGTGTAATATGATGTAAAAGACTGACCAGAAGTTGTTTTTTGTTTTTTATTTAGTTTTTTTTTTTTGAGGGGGCATGTTCAAAAGAGAAGACCTTTCTTCAGTAGTTTATTTTGGGGGTTTATCAACACTTATGTACTACTTTTGATTTCTTTTGGTTCATACTTATGTAAACTGTTCTGTGAAAGTTTTTTTCTATATTTTAATCAGTAACAAATAGTTTGGGGGATTGCAGCTTTATGTTTTATGTCTGCTAATGCCATATATCCCCTTCACTCTTACGTTGCCCGCTCCCCTCTTCACGATGGAATTCTAGACCTTTTGTTCCTCCAAATAGAAGTTGTCATTATTTCATCTGATTCTAAAAAGTATATTCTGGATAATTTGGTTTATACAGTACTAAACCTCTCAATTAATTAGGCAATATTGCCATTTTTATTAAAGTGGCACCTCCCACATATTCACGTGTTGAATTTCTCTACAGTTATGTCTTCCTTAATTTTTATGCGGTGTTTCATAGCTGTATTTACATAAATATTAAGAATATTCTGGCAGATTAGTTCTGAAATATTTTATGCATCATATAGTTATTTTAATGACATTCCTTTTGTTATCATTTTCCGTGTCTTTGTTTGTACCATATAGGGATGTTGATGATTTTTTGTAGATTTATCCCTTCTTTAATGTAAGTCATGATTGAACTAAATCTTCACTTTTATTCCTTTTAAAAGAAAATAAACACATCCAACACCATAGTTTGCACTCTTATTTTGGAGCTTTCTTAGTTCATGATTGAATTAAGTCTTCACCTGTATTCCTTTGAAAAGAAAACACACCCAACACAGATAACCATTACACAAAATCCATCATTAAAAGCCTCAATCTGTAGTCTTGTCTATCCCGGCTTGTATTCTTCATTTCAGAGTTCTCTTGATCACAAGTTCCTTTGAGCACAAACTGTGGGATTTGTTTTCAAACAGCTCTCTGTATTTGTGGCACCTTGTACATATGCTGGAAGTACTAAATAATAATCACCAAGATGCTTGAGTAAAATCTCCTCCCAGAGCTTTTTTAGTGTTACTAGAACCAGCAGAAGGCTCTATTCTCTCCCCAGATTCACTCTGTAAGGAAGCTGCCTGTCTGTGTTTACTTTTAATTTGGGACCTGGATTAAACTTAGAGATTTTCCCTTCAATTGCAGACTGAGTTTAAATTTAGAAATTTGGAAAGTACCCATGTAGATGGATTTAGCAGTGATTACATACTATAGCAGTATTTGTAATGCATTCGCTAAGAACAGTACTATATTATTATATTACAGTGTTACAACCTATTCCAGAGATGATACAGGGAAGCTACTACAGATTCATAAATATATAAAATTATAAATTTTGAAAAATTGTGTGGAAGAGGTCTGATCCCATTACAGGGAACTCCAAGAGATTAGTCAAATTATTTTTAGGAAGATCTTCCTGTGATGAATATTGGTTAAAATTAGAGTTTGTGACCTGTCCCCTAGCCCAAACCCCCTCTCCTCCACCAAACAAAAAGGCTTGTTGGTCAAGGTTGCAATTCACATCAGTGGAGAGAACACCTATATTCATGAAATTACAGGTCACTCAGAATACCAAAGGAAATTCTGTCATAATGGACTTGGATGTGGAAAGCTTTCATTATCTAGAAAATCTTATGGTACTTTTCCTTCTTGTTTTGTCTATATCTGAGTTGTTCAGTTTTTATATATTGACTTATTATTGAGGTCTGGAACTTTCCTTAGCAAAGTGTATTGGAAAAATCTTGAGGTGACATAATGGATAGCATGGGAGAGAAGAGAGAGGCAAAGACAGAGAGACACAAAAAGATAGACAGACAAAGCATTTATCAAGTGCCCACTGTGTGCCAGGCACTGGGCTAAGCACTCAGATAAACATAAGTAAGCAAGCCTGGCCAGTTCTGTGTTGTTCAAGGGACATTAATCCCATTTGTCTATTACTTAAAGGATCTCTGTCTCCTGAACATTCCTTCTCTCACTACCTGCACTCTGGTTATTTTGTTTTATGAAAGGATCTTCTTTGGAGAAGGGAGGTGAACCACATTCATCAGTTTTGCTACCCAGATAAAAGGTTGGGTGGTGCAGAAGTTTCTTCTGTTTCAGGGCATTTTCCATGTATTTCAATTCTTCACCTTATCTCATAACTAGAACATTCTATGACTGTAATGTGTTCTTATTTGGCATAGACTTGACTTTATGTTGCTACAGTTCTGTGTATAGGAGGGTAGGTCAGTTCTTTTCATTGACTCCACCCAGCTTCTCTTTTCCTGTGCTTCTTTATTTGTGATTAATGTCTCAGGAAACTAGCTAGCTGAAGGGTTTGGTTTTTAAAAACCTCTTTATGTTCATTTCTTTTTCATTATTCAAACTACACCTACTATATACCACATAACTTACACATGACAGGTGATCAGCATATTCTTGTTCACTGAGTGAGGAATGTATTTAATTATAGTTTGTATATTGGAGCCCCAAGAGGAAAGCAGTGTTAATTGTGGGTCAAGTTTAGGTTATAAATTAAGAATAACTTTCTGTTGTGGGCAGCTACTGGGCCCAGTGGATAGACTGCCAGGCCTGGAGTCAGGAAGACTCATCTCTCTGAACTCAGGTCTGGCCTTAGATACTTTCTAGCTGTGTGACCCTGGGCAAGTCATATACTAGCTGTGTGATCCTAGGCACTTAACCCTTTTTGCTTGAGTTTCCTCATTTGTAAAATGAGCTGGAGAAGAAAATGGCAAAACACCAGTATCTTTGCCCAGAAAACCCCAAATAGGGCCACAATAAGTCAGATGTGATTGAAAAATGACTGAACAAAACTTCCTGTATATTTGGGGGGATTGTTAGGAACTAAAAGTACCTAGGGAAAAGTAGATGCTCAATTTCTACAGGTTTTTCTTCACTAACAAGGGTGACTATCTAGAGTGGTTTAGGCTCAATCCATTTAATTCTTGTATTCTGCATTTTTGTTATAAGAGTTCAAAGGCCCTATGAATAGTAATTCTTGTCAAAGTAGTCATGCCATCAACAAAAACATTTGGATATGCAGGACATCTAATTTGGAGAGAGTCAGTATATTAGAAATCATGTAATTGAGTTACAAGGCAGCTGTTCAGATACTGACGTTATTGCTGTTGAATTGATGAGGGCTGGAAAAGGGGGGTTAAGACCCCCACAAAGACCAGAGTACCAGGGGCAGGTTGCCTGGAATGAATTCATGGACTCAAGCATTCTTGAAGGCAAGTAAAAATTTATTACACTTTTCAGCAAACGAGTTCTTAGGGAACCTGCAACCTTAGAGGGGTACAGGTAAGGTTTATTTAGGATATTCTATAGTAAAACATGTACCAGATATGCTCACTAGGTGATTCAGGGCAGGATTAGGAAGTGGTTAAGGAGTGGCTAGTTCTTAAAGAAACAAGCACTGTTAGTATCTACTGCACAGGTATTTCATCCAGAATTCATTGGGAAATAACCCAAGGAGCCTACATGGCGGTGTGGTTTTAGATCTGAAATGTCACTAAATCAATGAATGGTCAGGACTGATTAAGGAATACCAGGCTGCTCACATCAGTGTCTTGTTAGGCAAGATAAATGTAAGGGAGTATACATACGTCTAAGTCTAGGATACATATGATTAGTCAGTGAGTAGGAAATGTTATGACCCAGTACACAGCCAGGTCAGCCAGTACACAGATGGTTCAGACTAATAAATTCTATAGATGCAGCTGGCTACCGTAGCAGGAAAAAAGACAAAACTTTTACTAGGGTTGGCTATGTCCTTGGGCTGGGGAGAAACTGCCTGGGATAGTATTTTGAGGCTAGGGAAAAATGTGATTTTAGAATTGAGGTCCAAGCACATGCACCCAAGCACCCCGTCAGAATCGGCAGAGGCAAATTATGTGTGGGAATGGTTTTTCTAGAATATTGTGTCCAGTTTATCATGCAACCCTGAAGTACTCTTCTGAAAAATCATCATTTTTTACTTTGTTTACTTTCTTGCCTTCTGAAAAACAGATATGGAAGCATCCTATGCTTTTAAAAAAAAAATCTCAAAATGGCATGTATATTAAGTTCATCATTAAAGTTATTATTATCATCTTAGTTATTAAGTAGGAATTATATTCAGAAGAAACAGAAGCAACTGGCCTTCCGATTAAGAATGTTGTTTGAGACTTTTTGTTTCTAGTCCTTTTCATTCATCTTCATCGTTAGAATTTTTTTCTTCTGAAGGATGAATAACCTTTTTGCTTATATTATAATATTTTAGTTGTATTGCACTGTAACAGAAGGCTCCAGTATACCCTGCCTCCCATATATTGTCAAATCCTAGTGATAATTCTGTTTTAGCTTAATACATTAGTAGTATTTTTGACCTTAAAAAGCCAAACTAACATCCAGTAACAACAATCAGCGACAACTATCCCTTTTCCATTTCATAACTGTTTCTGTAATAAATAGTGGAAGTTTACAATGGTGCCAAGTATAATTTTTTAAAATTTTTTGCATTAAAAAATTTTTTATTGCCAGCTTTTGTTTATACACCTTTTATTTAAAAAGAAAAGGGAGGGCAGTAGTTCTGTACTCCCAACCCATCAACCATATCTGACAACAGATGTGACATATCATAGTCTCCTCATCCACATCCACATCTCTGCAAAAAAGTGCATTTTCCTATTTCTTCTTTCAGGACCAGATTGTTTATTATAATTACACAGTGTTCATTTTCTATTTTTTTTGTACTTTTCATTTTTTTTAGTCATTGTGTATATTATCTTCCAAGTTCTGATTACTTTGCGGTACATTAGTTCATATGCTTTCCCATGCTTCCCTGTGGGATTCTTATTACTCTTTTCTCATGGAGCAGTAACATTCCATTCAATTCCCTTACCACAATTTGTGTAGCCATCCGCCCGTTTATGGGCATCTTCTTTGTTTCCAGTTCTCTGCTGTGGGAACTCTTGATGGGGTTCAAATTGTGTCATTTGTAAAGTTAAAAGGTAATGAGCAGGTTAGATGAAGTAAGTGTAGGTGCAGCTGCTGCTTGGTAATAAACCCCAAGGTTAATTATGCTTCTGACCTTTGATCTTGTCTCTTAAACATAAAGTTTGGAGTTATAGTTTGATAAACTGTTAATAAGAATGCCACTAAAGGGAGATTCCCCCTTAATGATGAAATTTAAAAGTTAGATGACTTGGCATTTGTTTCAATAGCTTGACGCTGGTCGTCCAAAACCATGAGGTCCCTAGAAAGTTTCATTGACACTAGTTCAATTGACCGATGCCACCCGTCTGGCTTTGTTGGCTGTCTTTATCCTTCTGCTACTTCACTCTAGTAAGCTGTAACCTAAGAGAACACAAGGCTCACCATGCCACAAGCATATTTGGAGGTCCTCTACAAGGACAGATTTCCATGGAAAGTAATCTGTAAGAGAAGAGAAGGAGGGAGAGGCAGGTTAGGCAGTATGAGGTCAGATGAATATTTAATATCAATTCCCTTATAGTCACTGTGATTGCTTCTAGACCTGCAACAGGTAGATACTTGCTTATTTTCTCTGGCCAGTTGAAGGCTCTTTGGACACCATAAAATTTTCCTCCTTGCCAAAAGTGACTAAAGAACCAGTCCCACCCCTAATAAAATTAGGCAGAAGTTTAAAAAGCACCAACCGAGTATTGTTAAAACTATTACTGCCATAGAAATCGGTGCCAAGGTCATTGCCTTTGAGGGAAATGTGAAATGATATGTCTGCAATGGTAGGCAAGACAGTCCTTTCCCCACTGGAGGAGAGAGCTTAGCCTGTTCTCTCTTAATTCCAGTATAATGGTTAACAAAAGTAAAAACTGGAAAACTGACACTCTTTTCAGATTTAGGCCACTACTAGGACCCTGCTGTCCTTGCATTTTCAAAAAGTAATTTTTTGAAATCTGCTTTTCCATTATTTGTATTTCCCAGTGTATTATTCCTCCCTTGTTCACTATGATGAAGAAAAAAGAAAGAGGAAAAAGTCTGACACTGAATACAGTGCTCTGAACCCATAGGCCCCCCATAATTGCAGAGAAGCAGGGAAGGAGCTACTTTCTCATATTTTGCCTTTGGGGCCAGGCTTGGGCATTATGTTTTATATAGCATATTAGATTTTATATAATGCATTACACATAGTACAATGCATTATACGTTGAAGCATTCAGGTTCAAACAGTTTGTTTTTATTTATGTTATCATCATTGTGAATATTTTTCTTGGTTCTGCTTATTTCACTTTGTATCAGTTCATGAAAGTCTTCCCCTGATTCTCTGTGTGCATGCACTTTTAGATGTAGAATCAACCTTCGTATGTAGTCTTCTTCATCTCTGGGCCCAAATTATTGCAATCAGTAAGAAAAAGCATTGGGTTTGTGACTCCTTGGGACCTAGTGGTCTTGAAATTGATGCGGTTGTGTTGAACAACTGGGTCATGGTTGGAGTAGTCTGAGGGTCTGTGATTACTCTCTCCTTTGAACTCTCATAGTATTTTGCTTATGAATCACTTAGGCACTTGCCTTACTCTTTTGCAGTTGAGTAATTTATGCACTTTTCTTATTCTTGCATTAGATTTTAAGCTCCTTAAGGGCAGGATATGTTTCTTTTCATATTCATATTTCCCTCCCTGCCTAGCACAGTGGTTCCATGTGGTAGGTGAATGAATGAATCAGCGAATCAATGGATGAAAATCACCTATTAAGTACTAAGTGCCAAGCACAATTCTAAGTGCTGGGTTACAAACAGAAAAGGGAAAGCTCCTTATCTGAAGGAGCTCACCTTCTAATTAGGAGACTCACCATTCATTAGAGCTTAATGTTTATCAAATGGAATTGAATTGGCAAGGTAATTGAAGCTTTTGAGGATTACACTAGGAAATAGGTTTGTTCTGGAGAAAAATGTTTATAGTTTAGTAGATTTGGGAGGTGTGATTTTTCTACTTAAAAATCTTCTGTTTTCTAATGTGTTTAAGTCTTAAGCAACTCACCTCCAATCTACCTTCAGGGCCTTATTCATCCTTTATGCATTTTTTGGCTATTGTTTGGAGCTTTCCTTGCTGTGGTCATAATTTCAGTGATGTTGGGAACTTTCAGTGAAGAAACTGCCTCTACCAAAGAACATCTACTGTTCTGTAGTATATTGTCTTAGAGAGTTGCCTGGTACTCTGAGAAGGTGAAGGACTTGTTCAGAATCAATATCTATCAGAGACAGGACTTGAACCCAGGAGATCCTGATTCTGAGACTTGTCCTGTGCCTCTTAGCTCAAACATTTATAAAGTTAAAGTTACAAATACTCATATTTATAAATAAAATATAGTTTATTTTAAAATATAAAATGTAGTTAAATATATTTGTTTTATCATAAAATAAAATTTTAGTTTATTTTAAAAGATAAAGTATTATTAAATATATTTTTATTATAAAATAAACATCTACTTTATTTTCAAAATATTTTAAAGTAGTTTATAGTTGGTAGTGATTGAGGTTCAGATGAGATTTTTTTTCTCTTGGTACTATATAAAATTTTTAATTATTATTAGAGGTAAGGGTCTATTACGAACTATTGAAATCTAATCATTGTAACCATAACAATGAAGGAAAAATAAGCTGATATTGAACTTGAAATATAATTTTTTGGGGGAAAAAAGATGAATATCCACATTTTGTTGTCCCATGAAAATTGAAATGCATTTTTTTTTGGTCTGTGTACTTATAGGTTTGAAGCTGATTCTTGTTGGGCTGCTCTGAAAGCTGAGCCTCTCTTGCTCTTTCTCACTACTTTCTCCATTTCGGGAGCCGAAGGTGAGTTTCACATCCAACTTCAACATCAACCCTTAAATTTTCATCTCCTCTTTCTCCTGAAGATTCCCCGTGCTGGGTAAGCTGGCTTCCAATGCCATGTTCCCTGTCATTTTCCAAGCAGGTCTTTGTGACCACAATTGGGGAAACAAAGCTGTTGAGGGGTGAGGCAGGAAGGCATTGACTGTTGCCTAGGACCTAATAAGGACACTAGACTTCTGCCATCTCAGCTGACCAAAAGTGACAGATAAAAGCAGGGAGAGCTCAGGTCTTTGGACGGCTGCGGAGTCAAGAGCTGCACATATTGGTTGGAGAGAGAGCAAGAGAGTCAAAAAGAGACTTTGTGATGGCAAAGCAGTGTAATTCTGGGGGGCTATAGTTACCTGAGAGGCCTTCCTGGTGTAGTCACACAGGGACTGGTTTATGCTTCCTTGTGCTGTGTATTTCCCTGGGGGAAATCTTGTTCTTTGGACTGTGCTGTAAGCTGCTTAAGGTATTAGGCAAAGAATACACCAAAGGCTTGGTAGTGACACAAGGTCAGTGACAGTTATATCCCTGAAAATACGATGCACTCTCAGTTCTCTTCCAGCTCTGAGTCCTGTGACCCTGCAACCTTTGGAGCTCTCCACTATTCTTTTGGGGTTGTATGGATCAGAGGTTATGAAACCTTGGCAGTCAGCAGTCATGAAATCTAAGTCTTAAATCGTAGAATCTGTTCAAGGGCCTGAAAGGCCCCATGTCTAAACTGTGTTTCCTCATTTCCCCAATTACAGCGCCACTCCATTTATTTAGTATCCTGGGAGGGCAAAGGGAATGGAAAAATGTTCCAGGTAAATGAATTTTCCAGGTTACTGAAGCTTACTTCCCCACTTTGTGCAATGCATTACACGTAGCAGGTACATACTATTTTTTAAAAAATCTAATTGAGTTATAGCCTTTAATTTTTAACTAATTTTTTTAAAAAAATGAAATATTTCTAAATTGTATTACACACTTCATTGACTTCTTAAACAGAATTTATGGAGTATAATTTAACCTTTCCATAATGACTCAAGGTTATATTTAGCTGTTAGTCTCTAAGGATTTAGGGCTGCCTGCCTCTGGGCTGAATGGCTGAACATAGACTGTTAACAAAGGACTATGCTGGAGAGTTACTTGTCAGTGAGTCAGTTTTATCTCTTCCCACTCTCCTTATTTTTCCCTTCTAATCTTCCCATGGTGACCTCTGAGGTCCCTTCTAGCTCTAGGACTCTGATCCTAAGGTCTCTTGTTCTAAAAACCAAGGAGAAAACTAGCTAAACATAATTCTAAGTCAGAAGGCTCTGTGAGTGAATACAGATGAGGAAAATGAAGCACATATAAAGTGAGAAACTGGTCTAGGTGATCCCTTGTAACTAGTAGTCTTTGAAATAACTAAATCATTCTTCCTGGCCATTCCCATGCATAATCAGCCTAAAAAATAATGTTGCAACAGGCATTATTTAGTTTATACTACAGTATAACTCCTTACTCTCAAAGACTATATATTTTAGAAGCAACTCCAAGCCTGTAAAGTACAAATGAGCTGCTGCTTTGCATTGGTGAAAAGAGTTTAAACACTAAGATTTCCCCATGCTGATGAGATTGCATGTCTAGATCTCTTTCCCCTACTAAAAATGATCTTACCTATCTGGAAGGCAGATGGTGATGGTCTCAATGATACAGAACACAACCCTTAACCTCAAAGTATGCAGAAAGGTTTCTAAGCATTGAAAACATAGTTGTCACTAAGCTCATATACTTTCCTCCATGGCAATGGTATGGAATCATGCACAGGCTAAGTCAGCTCACTTAAGATTGTGTGTCAGTATAAGATCTAATACCTGAAATACCAGAATATAGCCATTAAATGTTGGAAGGTAGAGCTTCTTTCCTTTGATAACAGTGTTTACTCCTATAACTTCATCTACCATCTCTGTGTATATGACATCCAAACCCCTTTCTTCAGCTCTACATTTCTGGTTGCTAAATTCACCTACATTACCATTATCTTAAACTCAAAATGTTTAAAACTGAGCTTATTATCTTTCCCCCTTCTAACCAGGTTATGTTCATGAAGTGCCATTTACCATCTGACCTTTCTTTCTGACTCACATCTCTTATCCATTCAAATCAGTTACCAAGTTCTACTGATCTATAACATCTTTCAAATCTATCCAACACTCTTATTTTGCCATTGACCGTGCTTGGCCCTCTTTTCCCTTCTCACGCTGGTGAGCTCTTCCTAGAACTTTTATTTTGAGGTGAGTCCCAGTCTGGGAAGTCTTCATTCCTTTCCTGGCTCTATCTCTTGACTTTCCAGATTTCAACAACCTGCTTCAGCTGTCTCTCTCCCTAGAGCCTCCCTCAGAGCTTGGGGCTGCCTTACTCTAGAATATCCAATGGCCCCTGTAGCTTTGTAGAAAGGAAATGGGGTCCTTGTCATCCAAGGGCTTGGAACTCAAGTCCAAAATGTCAGATAAGAGCTGGAAAGGAAGTAGAAGTTGGCCATCCTGGGCCCCTTTACAAAATGGAGGTCCCAGGAAGAACTAACTAATGGACAAAGCAGGCCAACCTAGAGGAGGGATATTCTAAGGTAAGGGGGCTTGGATATTCTAGGACAAGGAGGCCCCAGGTGCTGAAGGACATTCCAGGGTGAAACAACAGCTGAGGCATGGTTCTGAAGTCTGGAAAATCAGAAGCAGAGATGAGAGGATAATGAAAGTTTGTTAGCCTGGGCTCCTCCACAAAATGGAGGATCCCAGAAATGCTCACCAATGAGAGAATCAGGAAGGAGGTGTATATGTGTGTGTGTGTGTGTGTGTGTGTGTGTATACATATATACACATACACATATATATATACTAAGTTTATCAAGAGAAGATTTCACCATGAAGCTTCCTTGAATACTATATTTTTCCATCATACACCTACATAATCACCACCAGGAATGGCATCTTTGGAAATGAGAAATAGCTATATGTGTGTATGTATATAATACACACATATGTATGTGTGTACATATATACACACGTACATATATACACATATAGGTACATCTGTACACACATACATATATACACATATATATGTAAAAATCTATTACCATTAAATAACCAAAAACTGGCAAGGGTGGGATTACCACTGTTTCTGGCAAACATGTGCCACAGATGACTTCATACAGTGGAGTAAGATAGGTCAATAGGGAAGATAACCTGGATCACTGTTTTGATGATGTGGTAAGCCCTAGGGAGGGAATTTGAAGTGCTGCTAAGACTCTCTCTCAGTACCACATAATCTAGTGTTTCAGTTTTTAATTTGATAAGGTTAAATAGACAATGTTGGAAGAAATCGGAGGAAAGATTTTTTTGTACAAAGTAGATTATAAAGTAGAAGCTACTTGAATTAATTTCTGCTAGAATGTATTAGGCGTGGGATGAAAAGAATTTAAAACAAAAGACTACATTTTAAAATGTAATGTATTTTATTTTTATTTGCTTTTGTAAATTTGTTTAAAAAATTTTTGTTGTCTGCTTTGCGTGTTCCTGGATTTAAGTGCTTTAATTAGAGCTAATAAGAATGAGAGAATTCCCAATGTAATTTTTCCTTTTAACCAATATGGTGACTATGTGTACTTTGCATCAAACTTTTATTTTCTCATGCATTTTATAAATGGACATATAAAATAATGATTGTGCCTCAGATATGCCCTTGCAATTTTAACCTGCTGTGATTATATGATCAACATAATAAATACAGCTAGATTTTGTTTATGTGGGGCCTCTACTTATCTCCCTCATCGCTTTTCCTCCATGTTCATTTTGCCTTTTGGCTGCTATTTGCTTGAATTGTAATCACTTCATGGTTATAATTCTTTGATTTTATTATTTTTTGATTTTCCGTTAGTAAAACTCAAAGGACAACAATCATGGGAAAAAGAATAAAAAAAATTTGTGTATTCAGAAAAAGAAGGCAGTGGAGACCAGCGTGTTCAAGCAAGCTGATTCCAAGATTACCTTTATTCCTCATCATAATTCTTAGACTATGACTATCACCAAAATATCTCAAAAGATTTCCAAACGAAGTCAAGCACAAAGAACTGTTCAAGCGGAATGGAATAGAAGAGAGGGCACTCCAAGAAAGAGGACCTAGCTCTGAGTCTTGTTGAAGCCATAGGCCACTTGACTCCCCTCCCTGAGTCTGACAAGCTTTTTTATCTTTAAAATGTGGATAATGGCCATACTGTCTACCTCACAGGACTGTTCATAGGGTCATAGTTACAGCTGGAAGTGACCTGAAAGACCATAAAGTCCAACCCACTCCCTTTACAGATGGGGAAACCAGGCACATAATAGTTCCCATTCTTAGCAGGTTCCCATAGCTAATAAGTGTCTGAAGCAGCATTTGAACACAGGTCTTCTTCTTTCCCAAGTCAGCACTATTCCATTCTACTTCCATAAAGATTGAATGAGATATGGATGTATTTTGTAAACTGCAAAGCAATATAGAGACAGTTAAAAACAACAATAACAGTGTTGTTATCATAAAAAATATAATGTTTTAAGCTGTGCTTTACTTATCTAAAAATCTCATTTCACATATATACCCAAGTGTGATTGCTGCTTTAGGAATCAGAACAAGAAAAGAGGGTACAAATCCTTTATGAGATTATATAAAACCAAAAGGAAAAATACACACACACACACACACACACACACATATACACCTCTGTATGTATGCATATATACATGTGAGTTCCCACATGTATACTTATATAGACTTATGCTTTCATGTAAGTACATGAAACGTCTTTATTCCTCACTTTTTAATATTAGGAATGTAAATGATTCACAATTATTTTGTTATTTCTTGTGTGACCTTAGGAAAGTTACCTCTTTAGCTTTCAGTTTCCTTATTTGTAAAATGAAATTGCAATATATGGATGAATAAATGAAGGAATGCAAAAAACATTTATCAAGAGCTAAGAGCTAAGGATACAAATAGAAAATTGGGATACCCTTTGTCATGGCAATCAAATTAAGATATTTTGGTGGTTTTGTTTTACTAGAAGTGCCTCTGATCGAATAATGTGTTTGGGGAGGATGTTTCCCACCCATTGACCCACCTGCCCATTGTGGGAAGCTTGATTAGAGGAGCTGTTTTGTAGAAGGGTCCCAAGTATCTTCTTTTTTTTCTACTGAGACACTGGGTCAGAGGGTTATGCCTTCTGGCTCTAGAAAGAGTATAAATAATTTGAGGGTGAGGTTTCTAACTAAGGGGGGCTTAGTTTTTGGAAGAAGGTTTGTGTACCAGAAGAGTTCTTAGTGGGAAGCCACTAAGCGGCACCCCCCTAAAAAACCCCAGATATTGGTGTTTCACTCTCTGATAAAGATGAATATATGTTAGTGGTCAGGCAGTTTGGAAGTGCTGTCTGTTGATTTTTTATTTCTCTGAAATTTTGACTGATTTTCTCTGATACCTGTGTTTAATTAAAGTGATTGTTAACCCCTCCAAAGTTGCCTTTCCTTTTATGAATGCAGATCTAAGAACCTGTGATAGAAGGCCCCCTCCCCTGTGTATGTTGGGGAGCTTACTGATACACCCTTGATCTCCAGGAGTGTGCCTCCTAATGGGGAATTCACCTATAGGGCAAGTAGTAAGTGGGTTTTATTGCCTCCCAGCTGTAGCGAGACTTAGTGCTGGCCATTTTGTCTCTGCCTGCTCCTGGTCTGCTGCTGCCCTCACAGCAATGCCCTCACAGCAATCTATCATACACATATCCATTATATTATATATGTATGTGTGTATGTATGTATATGTGTATGTATGTGTATATATATATACATCTACATATATACATGCATATGTATATACATGTGTATGATATACATAATTGTTTTCATTTGGTTACCCTTTTAGACTGTGAGCTCCTTGAGAGCAGGGGCTGTCTTTGCCTATTTTTATACCCACCACACCCCTACTTAGTACAGTGCCTAACCAGTTGTAGTCACAATAAATTATTGTTGACTGAATGACTGGAGGTCACAGTTAGCCTCTTGAAGAGGCAACTGGGATGGCTGCAGCAAAGGCTGAGTGATGTTCCAGCCTCCATGGAAGGAGAGGCCCTTTCCGTCCTCATCTGTAGCCAACCCTCACCACCAGTGGACAACCTAGTGAACCATCTCCCCTCCTATCATCTGCCTTCTTGGAAGTTGGAGGGAACATCATCCACGTTGATAGATCGCAAATCCATTTGAGTAAAATTATAGGATTGGACCATATGACTTCTGAGGTCCTTTCCACTTGCAACCTGATCTTTGGAAATATCACACAGGAAGAGCCAGAAAAGAGAGAAGAGTAGTTTCTAATAACAATATAAGTTTATATGTACTACTTTGACAGCTGATAAGATTGCTGAACATTTTGTTAGCACTTCATATTGGCAGATTTTTAAAATAATTTTTTATTAATTTCTCTACCTTTTAAAGGAAATGAAACACAATAGAATTTGGGAAGTGTATTAACAATATTTTAATGCTGTGCATATTTAAGTAGTGACAATATTAGGAATTTTCCCTTTTTGATATAGGATAGCTATATAATAACTATATTGCAGTATGGACAATATTTGCAATTTTCCACTGTTTGAAAAGTTGTCCTACATTCACAAAACAAAGAGAAACAATTTCAGAAATATTTTAGGTGTGGTAAATGAAAAAAAATGAAAGGAAAAAAAACACAGGAAGGGACAGGTAGGTAGAGCACTGGCCCTGGAGTCAGGAAGATGAGTTCAAATCCAGCCTTGACACTTACTGTGTGACCCTGGGCAAATCACTTGAGCTTAACTGCTGAGAGAGAAGAGAGAGAGAGAGAGAGAGAGAGAGAGAGAGAGAGAGAGAGAGAGAGAGAGAGAGAGAGACTGTGTTATGAAATGCCGTAAATGTCAGGAACAAGTAGGTAGGGGAGTTCTCCTATATTTTATTCAGTGTCCTGAAAAGTAGTAATTTAATTAAATTATATTCTAGTCATCCAAGTAAGAATATTCACTATTTGATAAGAATACCTGCTCTCTACCTCTTACAGTTATGATAAGAGAAGCACTTTATAAATTGTAAAGTCCTATATGAATATAAATGATTAATGATGTTGATATGATGATGTTATTGGCAATTGATATTACTAATGGTAATAATAATAATAATTGATACATCTCCAAAAAGTGACCATTTTACCCAGTTTCTCATGATCAGGATATTCTTAAGTGGAACAGGACATTTCTTGTAATATAATGTTAAGCATTGCTCACCATAAGAAAATGTGGACCAGAGTTCTAGTCCTTAATTTTTATTTTTATCTTCATTTTATCTTTTTTTTGAACTTAATAATATTTTATTTTTTCAAATTATATGTAAAGATAGTTGTCATTCTTTTTTGTAAGATTTTGAGTTCTAAATTTTTCTCCCTCTCTCTCCTCCCTCCACCCTCCCCATCGGCAAGCAATCCGATGTAGGTTATACATGTACAGTCCTGTTAAACATATTTCCACATTAGTCGTGTTGTGAAAGAAGAATCAGAACAAAAGGGAAAAAACAAAAAAAAGTGAAAATGGTATGCTTTGATCTGCATTCACACACCATAGTTCTTTCTCTGAATGTGGATAACATTTTCCATCATGTGTCTTTTCAAATTGTCTTGGATCATTGCGTTGTTGAGAAGTCATTCATAGTTGATCATAGCACAATGTTGCTGTTATTGTATTGTAAGTAAGTTCTGCTTACTTCATTCAGCATTAGTACATGAAAGTCTTTCCGGGTTTTTCTGAAATCCACCTACTCATCACTTTTTATAGAACAATTTTATTCCAGTATATTTGTATACCACAACTTGTTCAGGCATTCCCCAATTGATGGGCATCCCCTGAAATTCCAATTCTTTGCTACCATGAGAAGAGTCACTATAAATATTTTTGTATGTGTGAGTCCTTTTCCCATTTTTATGATCTCTTTGGGATATAGACCTAATAGTGGTGTTGCTGGATTAAAGCATATGAACAGTTTTATAGCCCTTTGAGCATAATTCCAAATTGCTCTCCAGAAAGGTTGGATCAGTTTACAACTCCACCAGCATAACTTTCCAATATATTTTCCAACATTGATCATTTTCCTTTTCTGTCATATTAGCCAATCAGAGAGGTGTGAGGTGATACCTCAGAATTGTTTTAATTTGCATTTCTCTAATAAGTAATGATTTAGAGCATTTTTTTCGTATGACTATAGATAGCTTTAATCATCTGAAGACTGCCTGTTCATATCCTTTGACTATTTATTAATTGGGGAATGACTTGTGTTCTTATAAATTTTACTCAGTTTTTGATGTATTTGAGAAATAAGGCTTTTATCAGGAACAGTTGTTATAAATAGAATTTCTCTTTCTGTCTCTTGCTCTGAACTTTGTTGGCAATATATAGAAATGCTGATGATTTATGTGGGTTTATTTTATATCCTGCAACTTTGCTAAAGTCATTAATTGTTCCAAGTAGTTTTTAGTTGACTCTCTAGGATTCTCTAAGTATACCACCATATGATCTGCAAAGAGTGGTAGTTTTGTTTCCTCATTGCCTATTCAAATTCTGTTGGCTTCTTTTTTCCTCATCTTATTGTTAAAGCTAACATTTGTAGTACAATATTGAATAATAGCGATAATAAGAATGAATATCCTTGTTTCGCCTGTAGTCTTATTGGGAATGCTTTTAGTTTAGCTCCATTACATATAATGCTTACTGATGGCTTTAGATAGATATGTACTGCTTATCATTTTAAGGAAACCTCCATTTATCCCTATGCTCTCTAGGGTTTTTAATAGGAAGGGGTGCTGTATTTTGTCAAAAGCTTTTTCTGCTTCTATTGAGATAATCATATTTTCTGTTAGTTTTGTTACTGATATAGTCAGTTATGCTGATAGTTTTCCCAGCATTGAACCAGCCCTGTATTCCTGGTAAAAATTCCACCTGGTCATAGTGTATTATCTTCTTGACAAATTTCAGTAATCTCTTTGCTAATATTTTATTTAAAAATTTTGCAACAATATTCCATAGGGGAATTGGTCTATAATTTTCTTTTTCTATTTCAGTTCTTCCTGGTTTAGGTATCAGCACTGTATTTGTGTTATAAAAAGAATTTGGTAGTATTCCTTTGCCTATTTTTCCAAATAATCTATAAAGTATTGCAATTAATTTTTTAATAAATGTTTGGGAGAATTCACTTGTAAATCCATCTGACAATGGACATTTTTTCTTAGAGAGTTCATTGTTGGCTTTTTCAATTTCCTTTTCTAAAATGAGGCTATTTAAGTATTTTATTTCCTCTTCTGTTAATCTGGGTAATCTATATTTTTGTAAATATTCATCCATTTAACTTAGATTGTCAGATGTATTGACATACAGTTGGGCAAAATAGCTCCTAATTATTGCTTAATTTTCCTCTTCATTGGTGATAAATTCACCCTTTTCATTTTTTATATTGGTAACTTGGTTTTCTTCTTTCTTTTTTAAAATCATATTAACCAGAAATTTATGTCTTACTGTTTTCCCCCTATAAAACCAGCTTTTAGTTTTATTTATTAATTCAATTATTTTCTTAATTTCAATTTTATTAATCTTTTCTTTGATTTTTCAGAATTTGTAATTTGGTATTTAATTAAGGATTTTTAATTTGTTTTTTTCTAGCTTTTTTAGTTGCATACCCAATTCATTGATCTCTTACTCTGTTTTATTCATGTAAGCATCTAAAGATATAAAATTTCCCCTAAGAACCACTTTTGTTTTATTCCATAAATTTGTATGCTATCTCATTATTGTCATTCTCTTGGATGAAATATTGATTGTTTGTATGATTTATTGCTTGACCCACTCATTCCTTAGGATTAAATTATGTAGTTTCCAATTAATTTTGATCTCTCTTTTCATGGCGCTTTTTACTTGTGATTTTTATTGTATTTTGATCTGAAATGAATGTATTTAATATTTGTGCCTTTCTACATTTCATTGTGATGTTTTTATGCCCTTGTACATGGTCAGTTTTTGTGTAGGTGCCATGTTCCACTGAGAAAAATGTATAGTCTTTTCTATCCCCATTCATTTTTCTCCAGAGGTCCTATCATATCTAACTTTTCTAAAATTCTATTCACCTCCTTAATTTCTTTCTTGTTTATTTTGTGGTTGGATTAATCTAGCTCAGAGAGGGGAGGTTGAGGTCCCCCACTTGTATAGTTTTGCTTTCTATTTCTCCTATAACTTCTTTAACTTCTTCTCTAAGAATTTGGATGCTATACCACTTGGTCATGTAGATGTGGTATTGATATTTCTTCATTGTCTATAGTACCTTTTAGCAGGATACAGTTTCCTTCCTTATCTCTTTTAATTTGATCTATTTTTTCTTTTGTTTTGTCTGATATCAAGATTTCTACCCCTGCTTTTTTTATTTCAGCTGAAACATAAAGTATTCTGCTCTGGCCTTTTGCCTTTACACTGTGCATCTCTGTGCTTTGAATATGTTTCTTGTAAACAACATATCATAAGATTCTGGTTTTTAATCTACTGTGCTGTCCACTTCTGTTTTATTGGAGATCACTAGCTGTGTATTTCCCTGAATCCTATTTTCCCCCTGTTTATACTTTTCTTTCTCCTTTTACCCTGTCCCTTCTCACCAGTGTTTTGCTTCTGACCACCATCTCCCTCAATCTGCCGTCCCTTCTATAAGCCTTACCCCTGCTTTCTTTTCCTCTTCCCCTCCTACTTCCCTATGGGGTAAGATAAATTTCTATACCCAACTGAATGTGTATGTTATTCCCTCTTTGAGTAAGGTTCAAACAGTGCTCATCCCCTTCCTTCTTTCCCTCTACTGTAATAGGTCTTTTACACCTCTTTCTGTGATACAATTTACCCTATTCTGATCCTCTCTTCCTTCTTCTCCCAGAACAATCCTTTTTTCACTCTTTAATTTTTGTTTAAACCCTTACTTCAAAGTCAACTTATACCCACACCCTTTATCTATGTATACTCACAGTAATTGCCTTAATAGAGATATAGTTCTCAAGAGTTGCAAGTATCATTTTCCTTAAATAGGGATATAAGCAGTTTATTCTTACTAAATAAAATTTTTTTCTTTCCTGTTTACCTTTTTATGCTTTTCTTGAGTATTGTATTTAAAGATTGAATTTTCTCTTTAGCTCTGATCTTTTTATCAGCAAAGTTCGAAAGTTCTCTATTTCATTGAATGTCCACCTTTTCTCCTTAAAGATTATGCTCAGTTTTTCTGGGTGGTTGATTCTTGGTTGTAATCCATGTTCTTTTGCCTTCTGGAATATCTTATTCTAAGCCCTTTGGTCCCTTAATGTAGAATCTGCTAAGTCCTGTGTAATCTTGACTATGGTTCCTTGACATATGCATTGTTTCTGTCTGGCTGCTTGCAGCATTTTTACCTTGACCTGATAGTTCTGGAATTTGGCCACCATATTCCTGTGAGTTTTCATTTTGGGATCTCTTTCAGAAGGTGAGTGGTAGATTCTCTTAATTACTATTTTACCCTATGGTTTTAGGATATCAGAGCAGTTTTCCTTAATGATTTTTTGAAATATACTGTCCATGCTCTTTTTTTTGATCATGGCTTTCAGGTAGTCCAATGAGGTACTTTACATTTTCTTCTATTTTTTTATTCTTTTGATTTTGTTGGATTGATTCTTAATATCTCAAAGAGTCATTAGCTTCCGCTTGCCCAATTCTGATTTTTAAGGAGTTGTTTTCTTCAGCTGGCTTTTTATACTTCCTTTTGCATTTGGCCAATTCTGCTTTTAAAGGAGTTGTTTTCAGTCAATTTTTGTCCTTCCTTTTCCAAGTTGTTGACTCTTTTTTTCATAATTCTCCTGAATACCTCTCATTTCTTTTCCCAATTTTTTTTCTACCTCTCTTACTTGATTTTTAAAATCCTTTTTGAGCTCTTCCAAGAGGACTTTTGGGGCTGGAGACCAGTTCATATTTCCTTTTGAGGTTTCACATGTGGGCATTTTGACATTGTTATCCTTTTCTGAGTTTGTGTTTTGATCATCCCTGCAGCTGTAATAGTTTTCTCTGGTCAGGGCTCCTTTTGTTTTTTTTGCTTGTTTCAAAGTTGAGTTCTGCTCCTGGAGCACAGGGGGCACTGTTCCAGACTTCTTGTGCTCAGGGGAGGGCAGGGGCCTGGTCACTGGCCTTCTGCCCTCGAGCCTTAGGTGCTGGCAGCTTGCCCACTGCACTGGGGCAGCCCAACCTAGTTGCGCCTGTTGTGCTAGGGTTCCAAGGCTAACAGTTTGCTTTCTGCTCTGGGGCTGGAGGTCTCACAGCTGGCCTGCTGTGCCCCTAGCCTGCTGAGCCTGAGGGGCACCAGTTGCTGATCTGTGCTGTGGCTAAGAGTCTCCTGCCGCTTACTTGATACTGTCTGCACAGGACTGCACTCCTTTTTACCCAAGTGAGATAGACCTTTCCTGAAGTCTTCCTAAATTATCTTAAGCTGGGAAATTGTTTCACTGTTTGTGGGTTTTGTCACTCCAGAATCCATTTAGAAGCTTGATTTAAATAACATTTTCAAGGGAAACTGGGGAAAGCTCAGGCAACTTCTGGGCTTCTCTCTGCAATGTTGGCTCTGCCCTTCTTCACCTCTCTAGACCTTTAAACATGCCCATCATCTCAGGTCCAGTCCATTCAATAGGAATTTTTTGAGCACTGATTCCTAAAATGTTTGCTGGACAGAATACTGTCCTAATTCCACCTATGGAAACAAGAAAAGTGGAAAATACATAGCTCTTTCATGAAGTATCTATGGTAGACATATAGAAGAATTAGACAATAATTATATTATATCCAATGTATTTGAAAATACTAGATGTTACTATTCTTTTTTAATATTTAATTAGGTGTTTTGGTTAATTGCATATTTATTCCTTGTTTTTTTAAAAAAAATTATTTTCCCCAATTACCTATAAAAACAACTTTAATGTTTTTTTATTTATTTTGAGTTCCAAATTCTATTTCTCTCTCCCTTCCTGCCATCCTTGAAATGGTAAGCAATCTAATATAGGCTATACATGTGCAATCAGGTAAAAAATTTCCACGTTAGTTATTTTGTACAATAAAAGTTGAACCAAAAAAAAAGAAAGAGAAAAATAGTATGTTTTGGTCTGTATTCAGACAACATCAGTTCCTTCTTCATAAGTGGATAGTATTTTTCATCATGAATCCTTTGGAATTGTCTTGGATCATTGTACTGCTGAGAATAGCTAAGTCATTCACAATTGTTCATTGTACAGCATTACTATTCCTGTGTACAAAGTTCTCCTGGTTCTACTTATTTCACTTTGTATCATCAGTTCCTGTAAGCTTTTTGAAGTTTTTCAGAAATTATCCTCCTTGTTATTTCTTATAGCACAATAATATTCCATTGCAATCATATACCACAGCTTGTTCGACCATTCCCCCATTGATGAGCATCTGCTCAATTTCCAGTTCTTAGCCATCACAAAAAGAGCTACTACAAAGATTTTTGTACAAATAGGTTCTTTGCCCTTTTTTGATCTCTTTGGGATACTGACTAAGTTAGTGGTATTGCTGGATCAAAAGGTATGGACAGTTTTATAGTCCTTTGGGCATAGTTCCAAATTGTTGTCCTGAATGGTTGGATCAGTTCACATGTTGTTAATTCTTCTTGAGAAAGAAGAATTATTTGATCAGGGTGAGGGGAAATCCACAGGGGAAAGATCACCACTACAAAAAGTCATAATGGCTCAGGACCCTTTTAAAGCCTTCAGAATCACTGATTATTCTAAAGAACTTCTGTTTAGGTGGGCTATTGATATTTACCATATTAGACTTTAAAATGTCTTGGTATTATTATGAAAATAGTTTTGACTTAGTGGATCCCCTGAAAGAGTCCCTGACCATATTTTGAGAACTACTGGTACACAGGAAAATCAGGAAAGCCTGGGTTCAAGTCACTTACGCTTTAAAAGCCTTAGTTCCTTCATCTGTAAAATGGAGCTCAGAGGAAGCCCAACCTAGTAGACAGAGCAGTCACTTGGCCTCAGAATCACAAATCCTTTGGTTCCTGAATCTGATAGATCCTGGCTATGTGACCCCTGGGCAAATTGTTTAATTCCTCAGAGCCTTGGTCGATTCCATAAGGCTCTAAATTTCAAAGCAGGTGTCATTCTGCCCTGATAGAGCTTCCTATACCAATGGAATTACAAGTCTAGTCCAAAAAAATTGGAAATAATCATGCCTGTAACAGGCACTTATCTTTCAAGTGAAGGGCTTTGTAAACTTTAAGGTGCTATGTGAAGTGAGTTTTTATTAATGTTAGAAGAAAAAAATGGGAAAGTTTAAGAAGCCACAAGAGTAACACAGTTGAAGATCTAACTTAAAAGCATTCTGTAAAACTCACTACAGACTTATCCATGTAATTTATTCAGTCCCTCCTTGAATTTTGCTTTGCTATCTCAGAAGTGTGACACTTAATTGAATTTTCCCCTTATTTTAAATCTCAGAATTTCAGGCAGAGATAACAGGAGCTCTCCTGGAATTGTGGCAGAGTATTTAGAGGGTATCCATCCCAGCTCTGTTTGAGTTGGTGCTATGACACCAGCAATTTTCTCTACATCTGCCATGCCCCTCTAAGGTCATTTTAATTTTTGTCTTTATTTTTGAGCCAGCTTTTAAGGTTAAAATATGAAGAATGTCAATAGCACTTCCTTAGCTGCCTAGAGTGTTTGCCAGTGTGAACACAAGCCTGCTTTCTCTTATCCACACAATCACGTGGGCACACACCCCCTCTGTGCCATGGAGAGGGAACAAGGGCAAGAAGCCAGAACAAAATACAGTACATTCATTTATTCAGGAAAAAAAAAAGAAACCCAAATAATTAACAAGTGTTTTGAATGCAATCCTCTATCTGCAAGATAAGGATAATTATTTCTACTTGATTGTCATTAAGAACCCTTTGAGATCTATTGGTGAGAGGGATTTTGTCAAGTCAGTGAATTATCATCACTTGGTTTGCTTGGATACATTGGTCTCAAAGCCTTCCCATTCTGTAGACACAATTTCTTTCTGTTTCTTTTCCAGTATTAGTCTCCTTTCTCTGCCTTGCCCAGTTTTCTACAATCTGTCTTTGGAAGGTTATTACTGTCCTCATCTCCCACAGGAGACGTTATATGTTATTTCCTCAATCCTGTGGATTAGGAGGAGATATAAGCACCTAACTCAGAAAAATCATAGATTTAGAGCTGAAAGGAATCTTAGAAGTTACCAAGTCCAGCCTCCTCATTTTAGAGATGAGAGAACTGAGGCCCGGAGAGTTTCAGTGACTTTCCTAGTGTCAAACAGCTGGTAAGTGTCAGAGGGGGGATTTAAACTCTTGTCTTCCTAACCTCAAGTCCCACATTCTATCTACTATACCGTGATGATGTCTCCCCTTCCTTTCCCTTCTGGAAGATGGACATGAAATGTAATGAGAAATAAGTGCCTAGACCAGGCAGCACATCTGATGGTGTTTAATGAGCCTAGTTTACCCAGTGACTCAGCTAATTCCTTATTAAAAACTTAGGGAGGGGTCTCTGGAAACTGCCTGAAAGCTTTTAAGGCCACAAGTCACCTTAGGGAACCTCTGTTTTAATGCACCACAAGATGTTTGATTGCAAATTCCCAAATGACAACCAGAGACTAGCCAAGGCAGAATAACATGTGCCAGAATTTTTCTGTTTCCTACCTAATTCTGTGATCTGATTCTGATGTTACCTCCACCATAAACTGAATGGATAATTTATTAATAGTCTCTCTGCTTCTGGTTTCCTCTCTTCAATCTACATTACATTTAGCTAGCAAATTCATATTCCTAAAAAAAAGGAGGCAAGACCATGCTCAAACTCTTTAGAGGCTCCTCATTGGCGCCAGGATTAAAATAAAATCATCTACCTGACATTGAAAGCCCTTCCCAATATGGCCCCCATTTGCCTTTCCGGTTTTATTATTGTTATTTCCAATTTATTATTATTGGAATGTATTAATGGAAGTTATTATTCCATTTCCTATATTCCACATTTCAGCCAAAGAGGCTGTTTTAGCTTTTCCCTAACATTCCACCTCCTGCTTCCTTGTCCTTCCATAGGCTCCTCATGCTCTAGAGATACCTGGAATGTACCCCCTCCTCCCCTCAGCTTCTTAGAAACTCTTCTTTCAAGGCTCAGCTCAGGGGTCATCTCCTACAGGGCTTTTGTGACAAGCCCTCTCCCCCAATTGTTAGTGATCTTTCTCTACTGAGATTACTTTTTATTTACTTTATGTGTGCCTTTTATTGATGTTTCATATATATATTATATGTCGTATTCCCCCTCTTCATTATAATGTAAAGAAAGATCTTGAAGATGGGGGACTGTTTCCATTTTGTCTTTGTATCCTCAATGGTCTAGCAAAGTGCCTTGCACATAGTGGGTGCTTAATATGATTGTCGAATTCCACTGAATAGAATAGAATTGTATATATGTGATAAATGATAGAAATCAGAACTAGTATTATCATTTATCTGTAAAATGGGAATACAATAGTACCTGCCTTGCAGGATTGTTATATTCAATGAAATAAAATATATCAGACCTTTACAAACCTTAAAACCTAAATCTATTATAAGGAAGGGAAAAAATGGGGATTTGAAAACTTAATCAAAATGAAAATCTCTCAGTTCTTAGCCCATGTTTCTGGTAATTAGTCTGAAGTTTAATTTGTTTTTTTCCCGAAAGATATGGAATCAACCAAAAAAAATTTATTAAGTACCTACTTTGTGCATAGCACCATCCCACACAGAAAGGAAAATAAAAAGAAGCATAAGACTTGATCCCTATCCCCAAAGAATTTACAGTATAGCTTGAGGCATTATAAACACAAGGCTTATGTATTTAACTTAGTACAAAACATTTTATATATAGTCTCTCTTTGATCTTCATAGAAACCTGCAGGATGGTACAACAGATCTTATTATCCCCATTTTACAGATTAGGAAATGGATCAAGTCAGTCAACAAACATTTATTAAGTACCTTTTTTGAGCCAAGCTCTGTGTCAAGGATACAAAGAAATGCAAAAGATAGTCCCACTCTCAAGGAACAGTCAGTAGTGGGAAAGACAACATGCAAACAACCATTTACAGACAAGATATAGCCAGAATAATGGGGGACAATGAACAGAGGGAAAGCACTAGAATTAAGAGGGATCCGGATAGTCTTCATATAGAAGGTGGGCTTTTAGCTAGGACCTGAAGGAAGCCAGGAGGCAGAGATGAGGAGGAAGGAAATTTTAGGCAGAGGGGAGAGCCAGTGAAAAACTGAAGAGTTGGGAGATGGAGTGTCTCGTGTGTGTGTGTGTGTGTGTGTGTGTGTGTGTGTGTGTGTGTGTGTGTGTGTGTGTAACAGCATGGTTAGTGTCACTGGATCAAAGAGTATATGAGGGTGGGAAGGGGTAAGGAAACTGGGAAGGTAGGAGGAGTCAGGTTATGAAAGAGGATTATGAAGGTGATAGGTTATCATTGCAGCTCATTGAATGGACATGACATGGCCAGACCTTCACTTTGGGAAGATTGATTTGACAGCTTAGTGGAAGATGGAGTGAAGTAGGGAGAGTTTTGAGTCAGAGAGAAAAACCAGCAGATTTATTGCCGTAGTCTAGGTAATGAGTTAATGAGGGCCGAGAGCAGGCCTAGGCAACGTCAGAAGAGAGGAGTCATTTAAGAGAGATATTACAAACGTAAAATTGGCAGGACTTGGCAACAGATTGTACACAGAGTAGAGGTGGGGTGAGAAAGAATAAGGGGTTGAAGTTGATCTAGGCTGAGAACCAAGCTAACAGAAAGGATCATGGGCATGCAAGTAAAAGAGAAGTTTGGAAAGGAGGAAAGTTTTGGAGAAAAGAAAATGAGTTCAGTTTGGGACATCAAATGACTTGCCCATGGTCACATAACTCATATGTGTTAGAAGCTGGATTCAAACCCACCTCTCTCCTGAGTTTGTCTGTCTTGTCCTGTTTTGTCCTGTCTCCTATTGCAATAGTAGACTATTCTTTCCATGACACCTCACTGCTTGTCATATACAACTAAAAAGATGGTTAAGAATATAAGGCAACATTTGGCAAGCACCAAGATGATGATGATGCAGAAATAAGCGTCTTAAGAGTTTAGATTAAGATAGATGATTGTGACTACATACAGGGGTATATGCAGAGATAATTTTACAGAGAAAGAAGGACTTGAACGATCCTTTATTCACATTCAATCCAATTCAGTAAGTATATATTAAACACCTTTTAGGCATAAGGCACTGTGCTGGACTGTGGAGATACAACAACAAAATAAAACCTTCTAGGACTTTAAATTTTGTTGGGAAGATTCAAGGTATAAACACATAAACAGAATACAAGTGATAACTTAAAGTGGAGAATTAGAAATGCACCAACAGGTGGAGGAGTCAGAAGAGGATTCCCCACTGGAGATGACCTCCTGAAATTAACCTTGAAGGAAGCTAGGGCTGTAGGAGGTGGAGGTGAGGAAGAGGTACAACAGAGGAGTAGAAGACATCCCATGCAAAGGCAAGAGGATAATGCTGAGCTCAGGAACCCAATTCCATAATTCTATGAACAACCAGTAGGCCAATTTCATTGTAACATAAAGGATGTGAAGGAGAATGATGTACATGTAGCTTGAAAAGGTAAGCTGAAGACAAGATTGTGAAGGTCTTTAAATGCCAAGCTGGCATTTCTAACTTGCCTTGCTTGGTTGGTTGGTTGGTTGGTTGTTGTCCATCATTCTCTAAGAGAACCAAAATGACATCACTATACTAAAGTCAAGTTTTAACAGGTCCAATTGTGGCTGATCAAACCAATATGAGCTCAGAATGCTCTACCACAGGTTGGGCATAAATTTTCCATGTGAACATTTGGGGTGGATACTCCAGATTTGTTCATCCTGCATTTCCTTTGAGCTGTCTTAATTCTGCTTTGCTCATAGAACACAGCACCTTCTCTGATGTGGGCATGCCATGCTGAGCAGTCTTGTGCCAGTATCTCCTATGTCACACAATCAATTCCAAAGTTCTTAAGAGAATTTGAGAGTGGCCTTGTATCACTTCTCCTGCCCACCATGTGAATGCTTGCCCTGTGTGAGTTCTCTATAAAAAAGTCTTTCTGACAAGTGTACATTTTACATTACATTCAAACAACGTGGCCTTAAAAGCAATGGGGAACCTTGGAAGGGGGGATGCATGGTCAAAGAATTCAAGCCTTCGTTCCTTCAGGCAACCGAAGATTGACAGGTCTCCCTGCTCCCTATTAAAAAAAAAGTCAAGCCTATAAAAACAGATACCATTCCCACTGCATCATTTCGTAGGGACTGTTGATCATCTCACCTTATAAGACTTGTAATAAGCATTAGCAAAATAATTGCCATGAGAATAATTTCAGTTTATTTATAGCATTTGTTGAAGAAGGTGAAGAGGTAGAGAAGTTCTGTGAATAATGACAGGAAAACCTGGGTTTAAATCCTGCCTTAGAAACTTAGTTGCTATAGAAACCTAGGAAAATCACTCAACCTTTCTGTCCCTTGGTTTCTTCATCTGTAAAATGAGGAAGGTTGGATTTCATGGTTCCTAAGTTTCCTTCCAGCTCTCAGTTTGTAAACTTAGGATTCTATAAATATTACTTGAATATTCAGAGACTGTAATAGAAAAGTTGAGGACAGAGGATGGTAAAAACCATCTTGGAAAAATGTGATTAGAAGTCACTAAATGAAAGAGGGATTACTAGGTAACACAGAGGATAAAGTGCCAGACCTGGAGTCAGGAAGAGAAATCTCCATGAGTTCAAAATTTGGCCTCATACACTTACTAGTTGTGTGACCCTAGGCAAGTCACTCAACCATCTTTGCCTCAGCTTCCTCATCTGTAAAATGAGCAAGGAAATGGCAAATTACTCCAGTATCTTTGCCAAGAAAACACCAAATGGGCCCATGGAGAGTCAGACACTATTGAAAAATAACTGAACAACAGTAATAAGAGCTTTAATTTATTAAATAATTACTTATGATTATTGAATAAATAAATAATGATAATGCTTTAAGGTTTGCAACGTCATCTACATATTTGAGATACACACCAACAGTATGATGTCGTTACCAAAAAATCTAATCTGACTTTAGGCTGTGATTCTTTGCTGAATAATAATTTTTGCCAACGTAATAAGCACGGTCAATACTGGTTTGTCTCGTTTTGCGAAGTACTAGAAGCAATATTATCTCATAAAACAACAAAAAGCAGACGAGGAGAAACTGAGCCCGCAGAGATCTTGGTGTGAGATCGACAATAATGTGATCGTTTTAATCACTTTTTTTAATTACTTCATCACTTTAAGGTTTCCAAAGCATTTGTATGCATTATTTCACTTAATCATTTGAGCCAAGTCGGATGATCTCGGGAGCATTTGTAACTGAAAACATAAAAAGGGCAACAAAAAAGAACAGATCTACCTTCTTTTCTTTGACAGTCACCATATTTGAATCCCCCCACCTCATCATTCAATGTACTTTAAGGAATCCGCAATAACATTAATAAGGTGAAATCAGAAAGTGTAGCTGAATTAGCTACCACACAGGAAAAGAACCTTGAACAAATACTGGCAGGAGAAATGCATCCTGGAGCTGACAATTTTAAAGGCTCTCAAGAAATGGGTTCTTAAGATATCTCACAGAGCGGAAGATTATGCAGGAATGAAAAAAATCATAAATGGTACTTCTACCAAAAAAAGTGATCAATTATAATCAGCAAACCTTCCTTAAAAATCTACTGTGTGTATAAATGAAAAAAAACAACAAGGAGGAAACATTGAAACAGAATACTGGAAAATTATAAGGACTTAGCTGAGCCGTAAAGAAAAGATATGAGAAGCAATCTTCCCAACTTTTTTGTAGAGATGGGGCACTATGAGTATGAAACACTGCATATGATTTCAGACTTTTTTGATATGTTGGTTGTTTTTTTCTGAAAGAAAAAAATTTCTTTTTAATTCTTTGTTATGAGGGTGGTGGTCTACATTGAATAACATCTATAATGTAAAAACAAAAAAATAGAAATGAAAAAATTTAAACTTAAAAAGCTTACTATATGCAAGTTACTGGGAATATAATGACAAAACCTAAAACAACTCCTGGGCTCAAAAGGACTTGTACCCTAGAGGTGGATGTCACATGTACAAGTAGGTAAAGAGGGGGGAAGCTGAGGAGAGAAAGATAGGCTATGAGGAAAGGCTTCATGCAGGTGGTGACATCTGAGCTGAGCCTTGTAGAAAGATAAGAATTCTAAGGGATGAAAGTGAGTAGGGCATACATTCCGGGAACCAAACAGGGACAGAACAAGAAGAGGAAGATCAATTACTAATCCATATGTCTGCAGTCTTATCTCTACAAAATCTTTATGAGACTACTTTATACATGCATCAAGGGTATCCAGATGAAAACAAGAAGGGGACAGGCAAGCTTTTTCAGATTATTTTCTCTTGCATTCCTTTGCCTTTATGTATGGAGAATGCTTGACTATATCATGTTGGTTGTTTATTGGAAAAAAAATTAAGTATATAATTCTATAGAACAAAATGCACTTTTAGATTCTTTTCAAAGGGTCACCCTACGCAAACACTGACATCATATAATCTGTGACAGATGTGACTTTTTTCTGTGATCCACCAAGTACTGACATCAAGAAAATTGTAGAAGAGGGAGAGGCATGTTGTTCTAAGGTAGTGTCATAGAAAACATCTTAGGCAGAATCCTGAAAGAAAATGAAAAAAATATTCTCTATCAAAGTGATGCACTCACACACAGGTCACCAATTATGTTCACATCTAAGCTTCTTCCCCCTAATTCTCTTTTCCCTTATGGAGATTCCTAGGATCTCAGAACTGTGTCATTTGTATATCTCAACATCTGTCAGGACTGGTCATCACTGTCCCCAGCTGCTAGAATTGATTAGCGGGTCAGGACCTTGACCCAAACAAGTTCTAAGACAGGGAATGTGTAGCCTAGCTCTTCCCATGCATCCACAAGTAAGGCTCACTTACTCACCCAGTACACAAAATCATTTCTAAGGGTCAGCTCTTAACCTTCTTCAGATGATAGCTAGATGGCAAAGCACTGGCCTGAAGTCAAGAAGGCCTGAGTTCAAATGTGACCTCAGATTCTAGCTGTGTAACCCAGAGCAAGTCTTCCTCAGTTTCCTCAACTGTAGAACAGGGATAATGATAGAACTCTCCTCCCAGGGTCATTGTGAGAATCCAGTAAGATAATATTTAGCATATAATTTGCAAAGTATTTAGCATGGTAATTGCTGCTTAATTACAGCTGCTTAATAAATCCTTGCTTCCTTCAGATGATAGGATCGTAGATTTTAAAGCTGGAAAGGACTTTACAAGTCATTGAGTCCAATTTGTCGGCCCAGATAGATTAAGGTACCTGCCAAAGGTTACACAGACGGTAAATCACAAGACATGGATCTGAGCCTATAAACTCTTAACTCCAAATCAAAGGCTTTTCCCAAAGTGTGATGACGCAGCCTTCATACTCGTTCCCTGACAGTCTATGCATTCCCTTCCACAGTCAGTTGCTGTTCCGTGTTCCTTTTTTCCTTGCTTTTGTATCTCTAGCACCTAGCACAATACATGGTATACAGGAGGTGTTTATTAATTTCTCTTGCACCCCCAGTTGACTTTACTTGTTCTCATATGAGACATCACATGTAAAGAATTTTTCAAACCTCCAAGTGCTCACTCAGTAACTGCTCCAAAACTCACTTTTCTCATGCCCACCCTAAACAAAGATCACAATGTCAGGGGTCTGTCTTGATCCTGCCTTATAGCCTGGGGAATAGTTACAGTTATGGGCTGCTTCATTTTTCTGCATACAGCTGTCTTTTGTCAAGTTGAGTGTTCCTAGGGTCTGACAGTGAGGTTCTAAAAGTGACATTATGTAAAAGTAACATTGTTCTAATTGAACCAAATTTTGGAACACCACAAAACCCCGCCTCAGGGAAATCCACAGCAGTAGAACATTCTAAGTTCCCAGCTTGGCAAAACAGATGAAAAATGTGTGTTGCACTGACTCTGGGTGGACGGACATCTTGTTGAAGTAGTCTGGTTACTACTTCTTTTCTGTAGTTTTTTTCTGTCATCTACATCTATCTATAGGTTCTGAGACCAGTTTGAAAGTTTGGTGATTCTATGGAGGTTTCAGCACAGTGAAAATCATAACACCTAGGAGTCAGAGGAAGGACTTGACTTCAAATCCTGACCCCAACGATCGAAATGAAGGGCAGCTAGGTGGCCCCATGGATAGAACACTGACCCTTGAATCAGGAAGCCCTGAGTTGTGGCCTCAGATACTTACTAGCTATGTGACCTTGGACAAGTCACATAATGCTGATTGCCTCAAAAAAAATAATATAAAGATCAAAATGAGATATGTATAAAAAATATTTAGCACAGTGTGGGTATTATAAAAATGCTTATTTTCTTCCCCTTATCCTAATGTTTACCACATGTGTTTTGAGGAAAATCACTTAACCCCCTTACATCTTGATTTCCTCATCTTTAAAATAAAATGCTGGGCCCAGAAATAAATAATAGGAAGAGATCAGGCAGCATAGCATTTTGGAAATCATGAAGTTCAATCAATAATCCCAAATAATTTGGTGCCACCGAAACCCATTTTTTTCCTAAAAGTCCTCTTCTCTAATGCTATGATGGCAGTGAATTAGCAGGTCCATGAGTCCTGAAAGGTCAACAGCCCCTGACTTAGAACCTAGGGTCAGTTTGGAGCCAATTGCAAGTGTTTGAACAGGTTACTGATTTGAGCATTTAGAGTGATCTCCTAAGAGCAAGGACTGCTTTTGCTTTTCTTTGTGCCCTCAGCACTTAGCACAGCGCCTGGCACATCACTGACTTATTGATCAACTCCCTATTCAAAATTGATTGGCTCTGGGGCTGGTCAGGGACAAGGCTCCATAAGATTCTGTCTTAGGATCATAGATCTGGATAAAGGGACAGTAAAGACCATCTAAATTAACTGCTGTCTTTTCCCCTGACCCCCATTTATTTTAAAGATAAGGAAACCAAGGCTTGGGGAAGTTAAATGACTTGCCCAAGGTTACACAGATTAGGGGTACGGTTTGAACCCAGGTTCTATGACTTCCAAGTCAGTCTTGTCTCTACTACATCACCTACAGACAAAAAAAAGAACACCATGGGATCACCAAACTGCAAGTTTCAGATCGATCTCAGAATCTTCCTTCTTCCAGCTCCAAAATTAGAAGGAACTATTTAAGAGTCTGTTACAGTAGTCCGGCTGAGATTGTCAAAGGCCTGAACCAGGGAAGCATCTGTGTGAATGGAGAGGAGGGGACAGAAATGAGCTAAGATTAACAGAACTTGTCAATTGATCCAATATGGAGGGTAAGGGAGAAGGATGAGTCCAAAATATATGAAGTAATATAATGAGATGTAATAATGACATAACTGAAAACCTGTTTTAAATTTAAAATCTAAAATGCCTTTAACACATACAGTAATGTTTTTTTCATCTATAAAAAGGAAAAGGTTGCCAAGTAAATGCAGTATTCTCTGGAATTTGTCCTAGGATATCTAGTGTTGTCTTTTGAAGGCAGAATTTGGTAGCATTTTGTAAGATTTATTTAACAAATGCGCAAAAAGAGTACGTGATTCATCATTGCTGGCAAGTTTATGAAGTTAAGCCAGGTCCCCTGGCTGACTTGATGCAACAACACTTTTCAAAAGCCAAAAAGAAAGATGAGCTTCTTAAAGAAAATCTGTTAAGGGACGGGATGTTGTCATTAAATCTGGCACTGATTCTCTGAGTTTTTTTTACAGAAACATGGGGTGTAATTTGGGATAGGAGCCCAGGTAATTAAAAAAAACTTCATAGTAATTAAAAATCTCTTTGAATATATATATATATATATATATATATATATATATATATACACATATATATATTTTTAAATCCCATTCATTTGCAAGACAATTTTCTTGCTGAAGTCTATTCTGCTTTAATAACACTATTTTATGGTAATTCCTTCGGATGTAAAAGATTAATGTGGAATTCTCAGAAAAGGCATTTGATCACTACAAAATGGTTTTGCCATAGAGTAACAGTTTCAAAACCTACTTCCTCAAATTTACTAATACTTAGAGTCTTTACAACAACTGAAGGCTATTTTAGATATAGGCTCAAGGGAAAATAGTCTTGGAATAGATAGCTACTGGGGTGGGGTAAGGGGATAGGGAGGAAGTGAAGAGGACAAGCATTTATTAAGCACCTACTATTTATTAAGTGCCTACTAGGGGCCAGGCACTTGCTAAGCACTTTACAAATAGTATATCTTTTGATCCTCACCACAACCCTGGGCCATCTCCATTTTACCGATAAGCAAACTGAGGCAGACTGCAGATGAATTACTGGCCCAGGGTCATGCCCAGCTCCAGAACCAGTCCTTGACAGAGTCATCTCATTCCAGTCTAGAGTCAGAAGTCAGAGAATCAAGTAGTGAGATGGTAAACTGACACCAAGGCCAAGTCAACTCAAGCAAAGTGAAGTAGACTAGTGTTTTTTTAAGCTTCTATTGTGTACCAGGTTCTGAGCTAGGCACTAGGATTATAAGTACAAAGAATGAAGAGCCAAGGAGAATGGGCACAGAGAGATTAAACAGCACAAAAGAAGATAAGAGGAGGGGCAAAGTAGCTCGGGTGGGGGTGAGTGGTCAGCGTCTTGTGGAAGCCAGGCACATTCAGAGCACAATCTGTGACCTTTGCCTAAAATCTTTTTAAAATTCCCATTTTGCACATTGTTTGGTTCTAGTAACTATGTAGTTTGGCTATCTATTGTCATGCCACCTACAAGGCGTTAAAAGATTTCTGTGAAGTATAATGTAACCCAGATTGGCAAAGTACATATGGTATTCGTAGTAGAACTTTTTTTTCAA